>NW_026570836.1:0-3782 GCF_019649055.1 Paramacrobiotus metropolitanus
AAATATTAAGCTAGAAGACTGTAATACATAGTTGTATAGAAAATTCACGGCTTATGTGCCGGTACTTACAGCGTTATGTTATACTGTGCAACTGCAGGCGCACTTACGTTTTTATGAGCCCGTTCACGATTCCCGTACTGACTGGAGTAGGTATTTTTACTCGTATGCTTCTATGCATACTTGTATTCTGTACAGCGCAGATAATTTTACCGCCGCCCATAATTACCGGTATGCCGGCACAAAATTGTAGGCCTTCTATGACTTTGCAGTTTGCACCACATTTTGACAATAATTTTATGATTGCTTTTTCCGATTACTTCTTCAGTCTGTCCAGCAAAACTTTGTATCTTACTGTGCGTTAGCCGCAATAGCCGGTACATGAAAAGTGCCAGCAAGTACTTATAATTTGTATACTTATCGGTATATGCCCGGTCGCTGTTAGTGTTGTCCTGTGCCTCGTACACGCTTCGTCGAACATCGAGCCGGGTGTGTGACCCTAAACGGACTCGGTGGTGCAACAGCCAAATCACAAGTGCTTTCACACAAAATTTCAACGTTGTTTACTATCTTCCAGTTGCCATGGGATGGCCGAAGTCTTCTAGTCCACCAGCCAAATCACGAGCTTCTTCACAGAAAATTTTAACGGTATTTATAATCTTGCCGTTGCTAGTTGCCAACTTACCATGGGATGGCTACTTAATGGCACGGACGTCTCCTACTCAACACTGCAGGGGCTACACGAGACCCCCATCGACCATGTACTATTTTTTAAGTCAAATCTGACCGCGTATTAATAATCAGCGAATTTTTCTGATCTAGAAACCATTTTTTAAAATTTTTTTCGGAAGGAAAAATTTGTGACTGCCGGTCCCCCAGGTACCCCATCGATTCTGTGGGCGGCAGCAATTGAATCGAAGACGAAAAATTTGTTTCCGCGTTCTAAATATTGTCTCTAAATAAATTGATAGCGCTGAGCTTGAATTTAGTGTTTAAAAAATTATCTGAGGCACGTGGAGGATGTTTGGACCGATGTGGCAATAACCGTGTGAACTGCGGGAGCGTTACGTAGTCAGCAATCTAAAGACTGTATCAT
Organism: Paramacrobiotus metropolitanus; assembly: GCF_019649055.1. Classification (NCBI taxonomy): domain Eukaryota; kingdom Metazoa; phylum Tardigrada; class Eutardigrada; order Parachela; family Macrobiotidae; genus Paramacrobiotus; species Paramacrobiotus metropolitanus. The sequence continues at coordinate 1,094 of NW_026570836.1, forward strand.
CTTCCATAAACCGCAGTTCTTTTTTTAAATATCATATTCGAGCTCTGCGTTATTAATTTACCTAGAAAAGCCAATTAGAACGCGCAAAAAAATTTTTCGTCTTCAACTCAATTGCTGCCGCCCACAGAATCAATGGGGTACCTGGGGGACCGGCAGTCACAAATTTTTCCTTCCGAAAAAAATTTTAAAAAATGGTTTTGTCAGATATGACACAGAAGCAGATGGAAAATGGGGCAAATATAGCCTTTATTGTGAAACAATAAAGCAACAACAACAACACAAAACCAACAGAAAACCCGATGCGGGAAAAGCTGTGGAAAAAGTGCCTGCAGTGCGCTATCAAGGAATCGTGATAATGATTCCGCGTGCTGCGGGTATGCAACCGCTGATGCTGCAAAGCATGGAATCGCCCGTAGGCGCAGGGCTCCACCCCCAAGAGTGCAGAGAAATGCGCTGATTGGTCAGCGTAGACAAAGTGTACGCTGAGTAAGCAGCGTAATAGCGCGGGACGAATGGAGTAGCCATGTGCGGGCGGGCGACAGAGCAAAGCCACAAGAGGTGTCTACCGCCTCGAGTGAGCGGTCTCTGACATGCCTCTGGGCGGGAGTGGGAGCTAGTGCGAGCACCTTCCGACTCTGCCCTGGCCGACCCGGTAGGGTGCCAGGATCCGATACCCGGTAGGGCCGGATGCCACTTTGTCTCTAAACCCAGGGTCGCTTCCTCCAGACCCGCGGTGCAGTGCACCGAACGGCCGAAATCTGGAGTGCACTCTGGTTGCTGGGGTTCCAGTGGGGTTTGAAAGCTTGGTTGGTCGAACAAGTAAAAAAAATAAAGTTTATAAGGCTCATATGTTAAACATCGAAATAAAAAGATCACAATTCCGGTGAGAATTAAAGAAAGATCATAGTTAGAGATCCCAAAGCCAATTCCTTTGGTTAAATGGCTAAATAAAAACATCATCTTTGGTTAATAAAGTCTAGAAAAACCAGGTTTGGTTAAAAAACTAGACGAAACAAAAGGCTTATTCCGACTAGGTGTACCACAGGGCCGCATTTGTCCACAGGGGTCCTAGTCAACGGTCCGCTTTATCCGGTAGGATATGTCTGGTCCTGTGAATCCGGGGCGACGGTTCCCAGAGATGTCCACAGGGGTCCAGTGAAGTAAATCCAGCGATGCGGTGTATGGAAGGCACGGTTGCATGAGCAAGGACAAGTTGTCCCCTTCCTGATTGTGGTGGACCAAGCCCGGTTGGGCGGTCCATGCAGGGCCAGAGTGATGTCTCTGGACAGGAGAGGTGCTCCTATAGTGAAATGGACCGAACCCGGTAGGGTGGTCATAAAGGCTCTCAAATAACGCCTCTGAGCGGGAGGGGTACTCCTGCTATCCAAAACGGTATGTTTGGACCAATTCCGTTTGGATGGCCCATAAGGGTTTCTAATTTGGACCGGTTTTGGCCTTGCATGCCGGTTTGGTCATGCGCCTAGGTCCCAAAATCTTCTAAGTCCAGGAGGGCCAACATGGAAAAATTTCTAAGTCCGAGGACCAAGTGGTGTAATGGGCCAAACCCGTTGGGGCGGTCCAAACTCGGTCTCTGACATGCTCTGGGCCGGGATACGAGGTTCCATTGTGATGTGGCTCGCCTCCGGCTGGTGTGGGACGTAGGGGTCCTGTATAACAGGTTTTGGCTCTCCGATGTGGACTTAGTCGTTTTTTGATGAGCCACGTCATTGGACGGGCCAAAAGACTTAGAAAATTTTCGGTGGGCCACGTCATTGGACGGGCCAAAAGACTTAGTCAATTTTTCGACTGTCCACGGTTGATGGCGGGCCAAATGGACTTAGTCGTTTTTTCGACGGTCCAAGGTGTATGGCGGGCCAAAAGGACTTAGTCGTTTTTTCGACGGTCCAAGGTGTATGGCGGGCCAAAAGGACTTAGTCGTTTTTTCGACGGTCCAAAGTTGATGGCGGGCCAAAGTTGGTCCGTCTCACTGGCCGTGGGCCATGAGTTGGCTACCATGTCCGATGAGTCAGGTAGGTTTCCCTGAGACCGTGGCCATAACAAAATTAAGTGGCGTCTGACGAAAACATCAGGTTGGCCAGGCCAAACTCCAAAAAATTAAGTTGTGGGCGCCGGTAGGCGTTTTCCACAAAGGAGTCGGTCTCCTAACTAGAAGCATCCTCGTTTGGCCTCGGGGCGGTGCATCTTTTGGATGGGCCTCTGGGCGGTCCGTGGTGAGGATGTTGGGCGTGGCATGCAAAGTGGGTGTACCACAACTTCTATGTGGCTCCCGTACTCACTTGTCCCAGTTGCCTGGTATGGCAACTAAACTCGTGAGCCATCTATGGTCGGTTAGACGCATAGTGGGCCTAATCCAACTTCTATGGGCCAGGACTTGGCCTTGGCTTGTCGCAACTTGTATGCGGGCCAGGCTGGTCCACGGCTTGTCGCAACTTCTATGCGGGCCGTCGCCACATTTTGGGCGCTGGATCCTTTCCATGCCGGTGAACTACGCGTTGTGCCAAGTTCGGTCCGGTGGACTCCGTCGGATGGTCTGGGATGGCCGAGCCAAATTCATGGTCCCAGCCGCTAAGCCAGAGCCTATCCGGGGAATCCGGTTAAGATCCGGGGATTTAGGTCCGGTGAGGTAGACGGTACATGGCCGTAAGCCACGTTTGTTGGGCGAGGGTAA
>NW_026570837.1:0-3784 GCF_019649055.1 Paramacrobiotus metropolitanus
GGACAATGCTCTGAGATTTGTACAACCAGATTTATACCTATTATATTACAAACAACACCAATAATAATGTTCAAACAATACTTAATTAATTTAATAAAATCATTAAAAAGCTAAGAGCATTGATCTTTTAATTCAAAATTTATAATTTTTTTTATTTTAATGAAGTTATTAGTTAAATTATAACATTATTTTGTCAAAATAAAAGTATACTAAGATATATAACTTAATTCCTCATATAGCAAACCTTCCTTGAATTCAAACCTATATCCTGATATTTTTTTATATTTTAATTCAATTTAGAGCAATAAAACAATTACCACATACAAAAAAATCACAAAAAAAAATAATATTAGCCTTTTTTCCTCATTTGATCCTGCTAATAGAATTATAAGAATAAATTTTTTTTAATACCGTTAATTATCTCAACTATTTTTTCAACTCCTGAAGAATAAAAAAAATCGTTTACTCTATTTTCTAGCCTGAATTCAAAATAAATTAAATTCAGAAATTTTATCAACTAATTCTAATTACTACTTAACGGGAAAAAGAAAAATACTGATAGCTATTTTTATAGTAATTATTTTAATAAATATGCTAGGATTATTTCCGTATATTTTTACAATAACTGCCCAACTTTCAACAAATTTCTCAATAGGACTTATAATATGAATAAGATTTATAATTTTTAACATACATAAATCTATAAATATATTTATAGCCCATCTTGTTCCCCTCAATACCCCTATAGCACTATCTCAATTTATAACATTAATTGAATCAGTAAGACTTGTTATTCGTCCTATTACCTTATCTGTTCGTTTAACAGCTAATATAACCGCAGGACATATTTTAATAGCTCTGACAGCTACCCCGATTATTATTATAAATATTTTTTCATTACCACTCTTAATATTAATAATTTTAGAAATTGCAGTAGCTATTATTCAAAGATATGTATTTACAATTTTACTAGCAATATACCTCGCTGAAACCTCTCACTAATGAAACAATTCCACCCATTCCACATAGTGTTTAATAGTCCATGACCTCTAATCATGAGATTTGCAACGTTAAACTTACTAATTAGAATCGTATTTTGAATTACAAAAAAAGAACCATTATTTTTATTTTTAATATTATCTCTTGTTATAGTAAGAAGTTATCAATGATGACGAGACATTTCTTATGAAAGATCTATTCAAGGATTTCATTCAATTAAAGTAATTAGAGGACTTCGATTAGGGATATTACTATTTATTACTTCAGAAATCTTATTTTTTGCAAGATTTTTTTGAACATTTTTCCATAGAAGATTAGCACCAAATATAGAATTAAACAGACAATGACCACCCATTAATATTATAGCTATTAACCCATTTAATGTTCCTCTTTTAAACACAGCAATTTTATTGAGAAGAGGAATTACTGTTACTTGAGCGCATCACTCCCTAATTAACTTAAAAAATAAAGAGACTAATATAAGATTAATATTAACAATTGTTTTGGGAATTTATTTTACCCTACTTCAGGCATGAGAATATTGAGATGCCCCATTCACTTTAAGAGATTCTGTTTATGGATCAATTTTTTTTTTAGCCACAGGATTTCATGGTGGTCATGTTTTAATTGGAACCTTGTTTATTTTCTTTTCTTTACTTCGTCATAAAATAAATTTATTCTCCCTCACTCACCATACAGGATTAGAAAGAGCAATCTGATACTGACATTTCGTTGATGTTGTATGACTATTTTTATATACATTTATATACTGATGATCTTACTAATAATATTAATATAAAAAGTATATTTGACTTCCAATCAAAAAGTTAAAAAATATTATAATTATTCAAAATAGATTTATTACAATTTCTGTATTAATTATTTTAATAATTACAGCCAGAAAAATTATAAGAAACAACAAACAAAATCAAGAAATAAAAATACCATTTGAATGTGGATTTTCGCCTACTCACAAAACACGAATTGCCTTTTCACTACGTTTTTTCTTTTTGACAGTACTTTTTTTAATTTTTGATATTGAAATTAGAATTCTTCTTCCCCTTTGCCTCCTCGCATATGATATAAATTGGATTAGTAATTTATTATTTCATATTTTTATATTTTCTCTTCTGATAATTACAACCTTGTTCGAGTGAAAACAAGGAATATTAAATTGAACTTAATTTAAAAGGTTAAATATTTAATTAATAAAATTTAAATTGCAATTAAAAATTACAAATCTTGTTTTAACCAAAAAGTATATATCATATAAAAATGAATCTAGTTTCGACCTAGCAAAAGAAAAAATCTATACTTTTAAGAAGTGACTGAAAAAGTACTTAAATGTTAATTAAGAATATGATACAAAATCCTTCTTATATAAAACTTACAACCTAAAGCCGCTAACTTTAAAAATCATTACAAGTAATGAAAGTTTTTAAACTAAATAAAAATTTCTTAACCCCTTCAAAGTCACGCTTTAAAAAATAAGCTATTAGTTTTTTAGTGTAAAAAACACTCTATAATTTCATTATATAAATGTCTAATGACAAAAACTTTAAACAAAAAATAAAATAATAAAAAAAAAAAAAAATAAAATAAAAAAGAAAATGAAAACCAATGCCATAACATTTTTCTAGATCTTTCTATTACTGTATACAACCCTTGAGGACCTAACCTCTCCAAAAAACCTTGATCATTTTTTTTAGTTAGAAAAGAAAAAAAAAAATTTTTTCTCGACACTATTAATTTGTTTAAAAAAAATATTTTTCTAAAAAAAAATCGAAAAAATTTAAAAAACCCTACTAAAGATAACTTATAACTAATAAAAATAAAAAAAATAAAAAATAAATAAAAAAAAATTTTTCACCCCAAAGAAGACACTAAAAAAATTTTTATTAAATAAATACAAGAAAAAAAAAAACTTCTAAAAAATAATGTTAGTAAAATTAATGCTCAAAGAGAAAAAGACAATCAGTAAACATTGTCATAAAAAAAAAAATTTTTTACACGTGAAAAAGCCGATGAAATAATTAAATTCCCAATAAAACGAAAAGAATAACCAATAGTCAACATAACAGAAAAAAAAAAAAAAAAAAAAATTAATTTGAGCCCCATCAAGTAATAAATCTTTAGAGAAAAATCCAGCAGAAAATGGAAATCCAGTTAAACAAATAACACAAACTAAAATTACTGAAATAGAAACTCAATTAGAATAAAAAACATTAGATGAATTACGAAATTCTTGACTTCTATCATTCCCATGAATAAGAATTCCAGATCTTATGAAAAGAGAAGCTTTAAATAAGGCATGAGAAGTTAAATGAAAAAAAGCAAACATAACAAGACCCATAGAAAGAGACCTTATTATTAATCCAAGTTGTCTTAAGGTAGAATAAGCAATTATTTTTTTTATATCTCACTCAATATTAGCAATCACCCCCGCAAGTAAAAGAGTAGAAAGTCTTACAATAAATAACAAAAAAGATAAAGACAAAAAAAAAAAATAAAAACGAATAACAAGAAAAATTCCAGCAGTAACCAAAGTAGAAGAGTGAACAAGAGAAGACACAGGCGTAGGAGCTGCTATAGCTGCTGGCAACCATGAAGAAAAAGGAACTTGGGCACTCTTAGTAATAAAAGCTAAAAAAAAAAAAACTCAAAAAAAAAAATGACCATTTTCCTGCATAAAAATCCCAAGAAAAAAAAAAAAAGAAAAGATAAAGAAAACAAAAAAAAAACATCTCCTATTCGATTTAATAAAAAAGTTAGTATACCTGCATTA
>NW_026570838.1:0-3784 GCF_019649055.1 Paramacrobiotus metropolitanus
CATTATGAGTGTATAATATATTGGTAATATATTTTCTAACACCCTAAATGTGTTTTTTTAAGTTTGTGAAGTTTAAAAATTTTTTTTCAAAAAAGCCCTCGCAAGGTGCAGGAGGACTATGTTTACGATTTTCTGGGTGGTCTATCAAAAATTCTGTATGGTTGCCTGAAGACTAGTTAATTTTTCAGCGTGATTTATTCAGTTCACATTTTAAACTGTGTGTTTAAAGCCGATCTTTCCGGTTTCAAGTTGTGAATTTTTCTCAATTTAAACTGGATATAACGAAGTATCAAGAAAGAAAATATGATTTCAAAAAACTTAAAAAACCGACCTCCTTCATCTGAATAAAGCCAAACTAGCCATGGCCTTGATGGAGTTTGGCTACTGTAGAGTGATAATATCATATTAATAATGATTCCTCCGGTCTGCTCAACTGTTCCCTCTCCTGTGTCTGTTGATAGGGAGCAGGCGGGTATCGGATCAACAGGGCGATTGGACTGGACTGAAAGTGTTGCAGGGTACGGCTTGCATGATAGACTGGCTCTCACGCAGACCGCTTGCCATTCCTGTAGCCATTGGGTTCTGGAATGCTGCAGCAAATCATTTCTGGCAGTCTGCAAGTGTCTAAAATAATTTTCGTTTTCCTAGGTGACGAGTAGCAAAATGTTCTCTCTTTTTTTTCGAATTTTGCTGTCTGGTTAGTGCCGTTATATGTGGATCCATAATTAAGCAGCAGGAATGTTGAGCTAGCAGTAAAAAGGTGGGTGAGACCGTGAGAGTGTTCAGCAAGAGAAATTACAGCACTGGAAATTTTTATTTTTGCCCTTACAAGAACGGTGTAGCAGCATGAACAGACTGATTTAATGAGCTTTGTGCTTAAGCGTTGTTTATCTATCTAAATTGTTTATGCCTCCTCGGAGTTGCGATACTCCGGATCAATAGTGGGCGTAACTGGCGTTGATTGTGGTATTGAGGCCCGGTTCATGACGAAGGTTCTTGCTGCAGATTCCTGTTAGCGGCGGCTGGGGACGCGTCCAGGATGCAGGTTGGCAGCGTACAGTGGCAACAACGCGGACTGCGAATGCAGCGGACATCCAAGCAGCAGTAATACGAACAATCATTTGTAGCTGTAATTTTGGAATTACTATTTGCGGAGTAAAACTCACACGGGTTTTTTTGTGTACCATCGTATATATGTCCGTTTATTTTGCAGAAGATCCCGAAGGCCCCGCTCTCCGACCCCACTTCGAGCAGCGCCGACAGATTCCCTGCGGACAGACGTACGTCGTTAGCGATTTCGGCAATCCGTTGCGCTGATAATGAAGTCCGGAATTTGTTGACCGAAAACTGAACCGTGGCAGATGTTGTCCGCTATTGCCTCGGCATAACACTGAGCGTAACGGTCAACTTATCTTTCAGATAAACCTGGATCCAGAGCTGGCGGCCGTGCGCGCGGTAAGTACCCAGTTCCCTCAAATTTTATCAGCTGGTGGTATATAAAATAGTAAAAATAACACCATGTGCTGATTAACTTGATTTATGTCAGTCTAACATGAATAACGGATGAGTCTGGCTGCTGTTAGAGGAAATGCGAGCGCTGCCTTGGGTACATTAAATACGCGACCGAAAGTGGGATACAATAGTGCTGTAATGATTCTGGTTGTTTCTTTAATGTGTAGATCTGGAACTGGGTGTAAAACTTTAATGGGTAAAATGGCGGATTAAAGCAAGTAGCCGTAGCCGCTGGATTTGCATTAATATTTTCCCTACAGGGAGCAAGGCATCCTAACCGCGGCTGCCCGCCAGGGATTATCCTCACTGCTACAGGCGCTGGCGACGCTGACGGACGAGTGGTTATTCGCCTGGCGATGTCATCACCAGTATCCTGCGCTGGGACACCGCGGGCTACTACGTTCCCGAATGGTGGATCAGGGGCGTCTGTGACGAGGATCCGGCATGGGCGCGCCCCCTGCTGGTGCTGCAGAAGGTGACGGATACGCCGCTGCCGAGCGGGGACAGCATTTTCCCGGCCCTGCTGGTCATGGGCCATCACGGCGATACCCCCGAAACCCTGGACGACATGGAGCGGCTCATGGCCAACCTGATGCAGCATTTCCGCACGGTGAAGCGGGCCCAGGACGACACGGCCTTCCTCCTCGTCCACGGCGTCAGTTTCGTCTGGGGCGTGGCGCGGCCGGGAGAGGCGCCGGAGCGCCGCGACCAGCATGCCGACGCCCGCGAGAGCAGCGCCGAACCGGCGTTGCAGCGGCTGGCCCAGCATATTATCGCGCTGTGATATCACAGCCGGGCAGCGGCGACTGTGCACCGACCGTAAAAAGTTACCGCTAACCGGCAACGTAACTTGACATGTTTTTCAGATCTCGACAACTACACAATCAAATCGCTTGAAGCTGAAAACTTAGACGTTACTTGATGCGCTGAGTTCGAATATGTCTTTTTCTTTCTCTGTGTTCTTTCTCTCGGTTTCAACAGTATTGATAGGTTGGTCGCACAGTGTGTTAAAATCTTAAGATGAAATAATAATGTCAACGCGCGCGAGAGCAGCGCCGAGCCGGCGTTACAGCGGCTGGCCCAGCACATTATCGCGCTGTGATACGAAAGCCGGCCAGCGGCTAATGCCCTCCGTGGTTGTAATTCTTTTCTGTTGTTTTGGCAACAGTAGGTTAAAATCGCATGATGAACATACGTAATAATAATGCAGTCGGTGTGGTTCAGTGGTTAGTAACAGTCGCACGGCTTGAGCATGCAGCTGCAGCGCACTCGATTCGATTTTCCTTGTCGGATACCTCATTTCACCATCTCGGCTGGAATTTCTTTCCATTTTCATGTTGGTTTTCAGAAATTTTTATTAACCATCTGTATACGGTAGTTTATTAGTCGGATTCATGAGCGAACGTTGTAGCTAATAAAATCTATCATTCGCTGTTTTGAAATCCTGCTCTAAGTTTTGAGGTTTTGAGGCTTAAGTTTAACAACTTAAGCAGATACGAGTATGTACTGTATTTGCACAGTATGTAAAATACTTACTAGTACAGTATGTGCTTGACTACAATAGAAAGTACAGTATGTGCTTGACTACTTGTACAATAGAAAGTAGTGGGCATTTGTATGACGAATTTTGTACGCGGGTGTACAAAAACTTGAAACGGATAGAAAACCTAACCATAAGAAACACAAGAAAACGTTTGAATAGTACCACAAGAAAGGAGCATAAGAAAACCGAAGCACAAGAATAACAAAAACATAAGCATAAGAAAACCGAAGAAAATATTAATTTCTGATGTTTCCGAAATGTACGGTTTCCGAAATGAATGGACACCAGGCGAACTCCGTCTCCTCCGTGCACCCGCGCTTGCGCGGCTGTTAGGTGGTTGTGCTGTCTTTTGCTGGTGTTTTTTTCATCTACAGTTTCTACGTTCTACCAGATCTTCAATCTGATAGATTCTTTAGTTGCCAGATTTCGTCGTCTAAGCTGGTGACTTTTTCCTTTTGCACGCAGCATTCTGCTGCGGTGGCCTTGGTCCTTGGATGTCTGGTATGTGTGAGGGATATTAAGGTGTGCAGTGTGTTGGCGTTCGGTTTCCGTTTCTGTTCTCGCAAGGGGTGAGCTAGCCGCTCTTCATTTGTTTTATTTTTTCTTGTTGGCCCAAGATCAAACTCTATGTATATTTATCGTTTCTTCATTTTTCACTGGGAAATTTGATTTTCGCTTTCCAGTTGCCCAATTGTCCGACGACATCAGGCGTGCTGTATCGGTCGTTAC
>NW_026570839.1:0-3788 GCF_019649055.1 Paramacrobiotus metropolitanus
CATTTGATTAGGGCCGCGATTTAGCGAACCATTCAGCAAGCGCGTGTGCATGCAGATACACCCTGCATGGAGCTGCATCCGCTGCAGTTCTTTTTTAAATGTGGAAAAGTTGTGATTTCCTTTTTTACTGTGGAATAAGTTGTGATTTCCTTTTTTGGTGTGGAATAAGTTGTGATTTTAACGAAATGTTTTCCCTCAGAAATGGTAGTTTGTCTTGGGAAGACGTGACGGCATTCAGATACTTATCGTTAGACAGTGATTACGGTACATTCAAGTGGGTGTGATCTTGTCTGAAATGGATTATTTGGACTAGTTTTCCTCGTGCCGAGATCGAGCTTTGTCGCAGTGACCGAGAACGTGAAACTTCAATTTAAGCTTTAGCAATCATCGCCGAGGCGTGTGTTATCTTGATCGGTAGACTGTGCTGACGTAAGTTCCTGGATGGAACCAAACTTAATTGTCTGTGCTTCGGAGGGCATCCCTCTCGTAATTACGTGTTACAGTAAATCAAGCACTGTACATCCAGCGACTGTGATCACAAACGACATACAACAGATCCCCTGCAATGGATTGCACGTTCGCTTTGAAAGTATTTAATTATTCAGAGACCCGTCGGGGGAAGTACATTATTTTTGCACAAATGTATTGGAGAGTGGAGAAAACAATTTTTGGTGGCTGAATATTTCCGGGTAGGGGGTTTCCGGGTATGCTTTAAGGGATTTGGTTTGGTACATAGCACTAAATTTGTATACATCGACGGGAACTTTCGCTGCCGTACTCCCAAACACTTTTGCATTGCTTTATGGTATTTTGTAGCCAAAAGAATTTTATACGTAGGTGTGAAATCCGTTTGTGCGCGCAACATCCGGTTGCGGTGTATCAAGAGGTAACAAAATTCCAAAAATTTCATCAGGTGAATTTTGAAATTCATTTTAAAATTCGAAAAATAATCATGGAAGTCTGGCTCCATGTAGAACGATCTTCATGGTTATGCGCATTTACGTGCAAAATTTGAAACGGATCGGTCCATAATGAGACGTTTGGTACACCTGAATGCATTTAAGTTTTGGAATTGTGTTACCCTGATAACTCCGCAACCGGATGTTGCTCGCGCAAACGTATTTCACACCTACGTATATACTGTAATTCTTTTGTGTTGTACATTAAAAGATTATGTTAATGCCATAAATGTCAAGTTTTATTTTTCTCATACGCAGCCCTTTTCGCATCAGCACAGGTTAACCATGTTAATAGCTCGCAAAGCTAAGCCGGTGTTTCAACTTAAACTGCGACTTTGTTTCAAAGGACTAACCAACAGATTTGAAGTTTAAAGTATTCTGTAAGAAGGTACCCTCTAAGTTTTTTTTTTAAATTATAGAACATCCGTAACGCTGCACGCAGTAACAAATTGTGAGCTGTAACAAAACGATTTCTGACTTACAGAGGTTTTACACGTTACGGTAGCCTAATTTTGCTTTAACCCGTTCCCGTCCATCCCTGTCAAATGGCAGGGTGGCGGACTTTATTCCCCCTCCAGCTCATAATGAAGGAGGCTTGTGTTCAATGATTTTATTTCACAGCATGGATGTTGCTGGTTGTTTAAAAATATTCGACCATCAAACGAAACACTTATGGGGCACACGACCCTTGACCAAAGATGGCCGAAATGGCACTTTTTGGGTTTGTGGAGGTCTTGGCTGCTCCTGCAGCCTTCCCATTACCCGATAATTTACAGATAAATCAATCCAAGAGACCCGGTGGCTGACATTACAAAAGCACAAAATGGTTTGAAAAATAACTGGACAGTGGGCAAACAGAGTCATTCGAAAATTTCCTGCCAAGTTTGACAGGAATGGGCACGGCGCTACTTTAGCAATAAAATTATAAATTCTTTATAAAATCTCAGAAGCTTGGTAAAACGTCTCACAGGGAATAAAAATATCAGGCTAAAAGAGTGCTAAATTACCCTGTGCTTCGATGGTCATCAAACTGACCAATGGTCAACAACAGAGAAAAATTTCTAAAATTCATGTTTTTTGTCGGAAAATTTAGGTTATTATTCACAAATAAATTGTGAAATGTAAGAATAAATGTGACATTGCACCACTGAAGCTGTTTGGTACCTTTTTTCATCACCGTTCTGTTGTGGCTGCTCTGTATAGCCTAAACATAACAAAGAACTGCACAATTTATGTCTTCACCCAGTTCAGGATATGTTGTAATGGTATGATTTGCATCATTGGGAGCTTAAAATTATCTGAAATGTATCTACATACTACCTTTTTAATTCTGTGCAACATTTCTACGTTCTATGAATTGCATTCTGCAGTCAGTTGTTGTGGTGTAAATGCGCAACAGCGGAAATGACGTTGCCGGTAGTGCCGGTGCCGATGTGCTTTTCAGCGTTTAATGCCAGTTATGCAATGAGGGAATCTGTCGCTGAATTTTTAGGGGCAGGCAACTTTCAGACTGCATAGTTTACTTATAGTTCAGTAGTTTTACCATCTAAAAAGTAAAAAGCTCACTAAAAGTTAAATTAAAGCAGGAAACGGCAAGAAGTACATATGTACTAGTGCCACTACTGCAGCAAAACATGCAGTATATCGGAGGTATAACTGACAAAAACCGCATATCTTATTGTGCTGATATATTCTGTTGTTTTTATCTGACCTAGGGTCATTTTGTACTGTCCTAATGTAAACAAAATGGATTTTGCACCTTTAGGTATCCTATGGCCGCTCGGAAACATATTTTGTGTAATTTTATAATTTCTTGACCACTGGTCAACTCGATGACTATAACAGTATCTGGCAAATGTAGGTCTTGTCAAAACGGTTCTTTTAAGTGGTCGTGCTTCTCAGTGCGATCTCGCCATCGTTCTCTATAATCTCCGGCGTTTTACCTGCCAAATGGCAGGATACCCATCCTGTCAGTTTGGCAGGCTATCGCCCTGTGACCTATGGTCGAAAATTCCAAAAATTAATTTTTCTTGACTGAATTATTTGAGAAGACCCACCAATTTTGATTGGTATTCACGTTCCTTCTGGTAGCTGACTTTGGTGGGTTAAACTACAGCATTTTATGTCAAATGAGAACTGGCTGACACACTGTCTCGTTTCTAGCAGTGCCGTCCAACAGCTCAGACTCAAACTCTGGCTCTGATTCTGACTGCTCAAAGTCTGACTCTGACCGCTCAAAGTCAGACTCTGACTACTAAAAGTCTGACCCTGATTCTGAAGGTTTCTTGGGTTTCTTAGGTTTTTCTTAGGTTTCTTAGGGTTTTTTCTAGGTTTTCTTAGGTTTCTTAGGTTTCTTAGGTTTCTTAGGTTTCTTAGGTTTCTTAGGTTTCTTAGGTTTCTTAGGTTTCTTAGGTTTCTTAGGTTTCTTAGGTTTCCTAGGTTTCTTAGGTTTTTCTTAGGTTTTTCTTATATCTCTTAGGTTTCTTAGGTTTCTTGGGTTCTTAGGTTTCTTAGGGGTTTTCTTAGGTTTCTTAGGTTTTTCTTAGGTTTCTTAGGTTTTTGTTAGGCTTCTTAGGTTTTCTTTATGTCTCTTAGGTTTCTTAGGTTTTCTTGGGTTTGGACATTCAGAATCCAGACATTGAGTGGTCAGAGTCAGAGTTTTGCCGGTCAGAGTCAGAGTTTGAGCGGTCAGAGTCAGAGAACTTGCGCGTGGGCCCCGTCAACGGCTGGCACCGCAGGCGGATCTGCATCAGTGAACTGCCCAGACATATTTCCGGATCTCAAAGTGGTTAACTGCGATCTTCTGGACTGAACGACCTGCTCAAAGCC
>NW_026570840.1:0-3758 GCF_019649055.1 Paramacrobiotus metropolitanus
GAGGTGGCTCAGAGAAGACAGGTGGTGATGGTTGGGGGTGGGCTCCCCGCTGCCGGGTAAATCGTAACCGCCAAAGTCCGGGGTTGAGAACGGCTTGACGGTGGAGAGGGTGTTGGTGATTGATTACCCGCTTGGCTTGGTTTTGCTTCTTCTTCGGGTTGGCTTTGAAGTGGATGGCTTCACTGATGATGAAGACTTGGCCTTGAGCTTCTCCTTCTTCTTTCGGTCACGCTCCACACTGCCTGCCATTATGATGGGAACCATCCAGTTGTAAGTTGGTACGACGCGGATCGGGAACAATGTCACAACTCAAAAGGCAACCGACCACTAAACATATTATACGGATGTAGCATTATTTTTGTGAAATAAAATAAAGTCAATATACCTCCAACCGGTTGACCGCATGTAGCAAACGGTCTACCTCCTTCCCATTTACTCCATGTACAGCCTGACAAACTTCTTGACACTTGCACACAGATCTAATAAATTAAATTTTCATTGTTTAAGTTTAACCTTTAACAAATATAACGAAAACGTACCGATATTATACCGGCACACTCCCGTTGCTCTTGCTCCGAAATATCGTCCCACTTGGTTTTCAACCTTTGATTATAGCTACAAATAGTTTTCTTAGAAAAATACTATTAAAAATTTCGATAATAACAAAATAAATTTATAAAAAATTTATGAAAGGATAAGACTTACCACACTGCTGGCGGCACCACTCCTGATAATCCGCAAGATACTTGAAGGGAGCCATGGAGCAAAAAGATAAACTGAACTAACTAAAATATAAGGAGATCCTGGCAGGTATTCCAAGGTAGGTGGATTGGATTAAAAAACTTTGAATGAAAAAATTTGCTTGGTCGCTGAGGTTTTATACTCAAAAAAAAGTGTAGGTTTCAACTCTTAAAAGTTAACATAACGTATGAACTATTGTTTTAGTTACTTGTACTACGCAACCCGTTAACTGAACTCCGTTGACCAGACTAAAATTGACGTTTAGACTAGTAACCAACCGTAACGTTTCACTGAACAATACCAACGTTACTTACCGAAAGTAACTGGAACGTGCTAATATCAGAGAGAAACCTACGGGCGTACTTCAGTTTCCAATCAACCAGTAAAAATCGTTCCAAAACAATGAGTGACTGAAACGCGCTAATATCAGAGAGAAACCTACGTGGACGTACTTCAGTTTGGAATCCACCAATAAAACCGTTCCTAAAACAATGAGTGACTGAAACGCGCTAATATCAGAGAGAACCCATGTGGGCGGGCTTAAACTAATACGAGCGTACTGATACAACAGCCATCTATTACACAGACTTGAAATTGGGCTTCGGCTTCACGCGCACACACCGAGAGGGCGTGGTTCTCGCTTCGCTCGGACCACTGTGTTACGTCACTAGCTGTCTTATTAACCCGGATACTAATGAAACCTCTGTTGATAAAAGGGTTTTGTTTTATTGACCCATAGACCGCTAGTGTATAATTTGATATACAATAAACTCCCGACTACAAACACATTGAACCCGGATTAAAAGCATTTAATATTCAAAGAACGATGCCACTCATCTCATAAAACAATACGGTAGTTCCGTATTCATGGAAGCTAACCGGAGCTAATCGTGACATTCTTTTACTTAATGAATGGGCACAAAATGTAATAGTATCTTAACCTATACAGCCGGACCTATCCTTGTTACAATTATACCAGTGCAGATAGACTAAAAACTTGATTTAATGATTAAGCTAGACAGAGCTTCTTCGTGCTTATAAACAAGCTAGACAGCATAGTTTAATACATGGCACCACACACTGTGTTTAACGTAGTTTAATACAAATCGCCACCACTACAACATAACACAGTTGGCTAGTACAACATTAGTACAACAGTAGTACAACATACCACAACATTAGTTCCAGGCTAAACCTCTACCACAAAGACACAAGACAGTGACCAATAGTCCAAGTCTAATACTCCAAGTAATGCTGTACGTGGAGACGACGAATCCGACCCATACGATAATCTTGCAGTAACTAGGGGTTGGGCTACACGGTGATGAACCAATAGCTGGCGAGCACACTGTGCTAGGTGTTTTGCCTTGAGTTGACACGACTGATAGATTCTATATAAACGCTAGCATTTCAGTGCGGCAGTTCAGTTAGTAGCCAAATGGATATGACACAGATGAGCAATCGGTTCGGGAGTTTTGAAAACTGGCCGGATCAGTCCCTTGCCCTGAAGAACTGGCAAGCCAAGGGTTCTTTATCAAGGGCAGCATGACGAAATCCACTGCGCATACTGTGGCTATATTATGGGTGACTGGGTGAACTCACGGTATAAACCATACTACCGACACCGTTTAGCACGTCCAGACTGTGTTAGGGCTATGGAGGAATCCGGATCAAGAAAACACATTCCGCGCTCACCGGCAATGAAAGACTACAAGACACGCTTTGCTACTTACGCTGAATGGCCTGCTAACAAGCACCAGCAACCCAGAGATATGGCTGCAGCCGGCTTCTATTTTGAAGGCCGAGATGACTGTGTTCGCTGCTTTCACTGTGGTGGTGCACTTTATGCTTGGGACAAAGATGATGTTCCGTGGGAAGAGCACGCTTGGACTTACCCGAAATGTATCTTGTACAAACAAAGGGCTCAGCATTCATCAACGATGTTCAAAAAAACGCCAAGAAGCCGAAACAACATGTTGTGGATTAACACGAAAAGCTCAAGAACCTACAACTTCTGAAGACCCCAAAGAGAAATTACGCTGTAAAGTCTGCTATGAAAATGATTCGGAAATCATGTTCAGACCATGCACATTTAGTTTGCTGTGCAAAATGTTCAAGCAAGCTGCTGCTGTGCCCAATTTGTCGGGGTGTCATTTTCCATAAGTGCTGGGCTTTCTTCTGTTAGTTTTTATTGTCTGTATCATGCATGTTCATTCATGTTCATAGAAAAAGAGGGTGGGGAAAAATAAACCAAAGAAAGGGGACCAACCGGTTCAAACCGACTGAAAACCGAACCGATTACAAGCCGAACCGCGGACCGGTCGAAAACCGGACCGATTCGGAGCTGACGGTAAACTAGCGCTATATCTTCTACTATATAAGAAGCATAATTTCATTAAAATTTATTAATACTTACGCTTTCAATTTAACAAGAGAAGCTGTTTTTGATGAAAGCTACAATTATTTCAGTTAATATTGTGTTAAAACATTTTACTATTTGGTGACCGAAATATGAAACTATGCTTTAAGTTACTGAAGTATGAGAAAAACCGAAGTGCAATATTGGGAACGACGTAAGCAAACGAATTTACCTGGCCTGACTGCTGGATAGAAGCGTGCGTTTCGCGCGTTCACAAACAGCTCGCAAACGACGTAAACCATAGGCGTTGCCGAAAATTTCTTTCTTGTGCCTACGTTGGAATTTCTGCACGAAGCGATTCATCCGCTTGTCGAAACCTTCACCGTCCAATTGGGTATCACCGGCGGCCGGCCGTCGGTTTGACTTAAACGATACCGCCTTCGATAGTCAAAATCAACCCATCGAAAGTAACACCACCGAGATCAAAAATCACTACACTGCATTTTTGTAGTACCTGTTATTATAAAAATAATATAAGTGTGTGAATTGTGCATTAAGTTTCCTGGGTCCAGAGAATGCACGCTTCCTTTCAGTTATGTATTAACTTAGCAACTGCATAAATTCAGGTACAGTATATACAATATCTATCTCTATATAT
>NW_026570841.1:0-3759 GCF_019649055.1 Paramacrobiotus metropolitanus
ATAACAATATGCGATCATATTACTGGATACGCAGTCTTTACTTTTTGGGCTACCTGGGGACGCCGGTAAAGATTTCTGGTAGAGAAACCCATTAAGTGTTCACATTAGACAAGTCTGTAATATCTATCTGTAATGCACAGTTGTAAAAGTATGATTACTGAATGTCAGCGTTTATTGGCTCAATAGTATACTGAGACGTGCGACCTCCAAGGTGTGCTCTATTGCACAACTTAACTCATTTACAAACTTTGCTGATGTGAATAACATTTAGTTTAATTCAAATAACTGCTTTTGCAAACTGCAGGCTTGCAAAATTATTTTAGGTGATTTTTTTCGTGGTCGGGAACGAATATCGAAACAGCGCGGGAGAACTTTGGAATCTCGCTAGAAGCCGAATTTCTTTGGTTAAAAATTGTGGGCTGCCGAATTTACCATAGATCTGTTCCCCGGATCGCAGTCGTTATCTTGCTTCGTAAGCTTTCTTGCTATGCATCCATCCTCGATGATATTAATGGTCTGATCTGTGGTTAGTGTTATACTACAGTTTAGTTGCATCATCTTCATGTTAATGTTGGAAACGGTTTTCGAAGCAGCTTGCGTCAACTGTGAAAATTCAGCAGAAGCCGCGTATTTGTTGTGGTTAACAGAACGCAATAGATGCCGTTGCTTGTTCTACTGTGCGTTACAAAGCATTGAAATTTGTTTGACCATTGGCTTCGTCCGAAATTTGCTGTGCAAGCAGGTCTTACAAAATTACGGATTTTTTTTCGTTACTAAACAACAATGCATTTCAGTTCTTAGATCCGATTTGTTCCTTATCTGTATTTGAAGTTTAAACTTATCGGGTTTTCGCCAGCAACTTATAAGTAACTCGATTTACAGAGTACAGTAGTACAGAAACTATTTTCTTTGCCAAAACTTTATAACGGTCGCCAGCTCAGTTTGTATAATAAGGAAAAGGCTCATTAAAGAACGTTCTCTGGTTGATCGCAGTACTGTTCTATCAGTCCGACGATCTACTGCGGGAATCCTTCTTTTTGGCTTATGACTGTCTTATCGCGAAGTCTCTCCGCGCCATTATTTAGCTATTTTAAATCCTTTACTGGTAGTAATACTGTAGTTTTTGCCGGCTCAACCTGTCTGGTTCCGGTCAATAGTTGCTTTCCTAATCTTCTTCCATAAACTAGCAAACCAGCAGCAGACATTCCATAAATCAGCAGACGACTGTATGATAGGCGCCCAATGAAATCGAGGTTCAGGTTCTGCCGACAAGCCTCTCAAAGTGCGTCAAGGCGATTTGTCTACGGTTTATTGTCCCTTAGCTCCCACTTTGCTGACGTATGCTGATTCACCTATTCGACCTTTCCGCCAGAGCTACCATGCTATTTGCTTAGGGAAAAACTGTATGCATTTATTGCAAAAAATATGTTAACAAAGTAATACATGGAAAATGTGAGCAGGAGATGTTCGCTGTTAAAAATTTACGAGCACTCGTGATGATCAAACAAATCGTAGGATTTAATTACAATATCTCACTGGGTCGTTGAATAGATTCTATTCAATAGAATGCAAGTTACCGTTACCGAATGTGAGCCATGGCTGTACTCACGTCCACCCTCACGCCTGTGGCGTTAAGCGGATGACGTGTCTGTGTTGTGTCTCTTCTCATTGGTTGACGGCTAAAGCCGTCCATTGTATTTGCCTTCTGTGGGCGCGCCTATGTGCGCTGCGAAGAGCGTTGATTTAGCTCTTCGCTTGGCAGATTTGCCAGTGGTGTTCAGTCAGTCGATTTGCACACTCAATAAAGTGTACTTATGCTAGCGGATGCCGTGCGTTGAGCATTTTATCCAGATTTCTTAGCATACTACGCTACGCAGGATCCTGTCAGTGGGGATCTCTGTCCTGGACTCATTCTGAGTTCCACACGATACGGTAGCAGAGCCGTGAACAGACGGTTCTGAATTGATTGTTTATCTGTTTGGCGAACGGCCACAATTATCTGTTTGGCGAACGGCCACGTGGAATCTGGATCGATCCACTTTTGATCGACTGCACCAGTAAGGCACTGGTTTTTCCTCATCCGACAGCAAGGCGCATTCATCCGGATTGCCAGCAGGAGCGGCAGCACTGAGTCAAGTATCTCCTGTGGAGAACTTGTCTCGTGTTTTCTCAAGTCAGACGGCAGCTGGCCGCGGTGCAGGTCTCTCCTGTGGAGAACTTGTACTGTTACCACTGCTAGGCAGCGAGATCCTCTGTAGAGGACGAGGCTGTCGGGCACAGGCGCCGAGAAGCCACGAAAGTTGGCAGCACCGAAGGAGGTGCCAAAGAGATCAGTTTTACGCGCTCCACCAAATTGGCTGTAGAGCGACCTGCTGGTAGGCCTGACAAGCCCAGCAGAAGGCTGAATAGGTCGGACTAGGAAGGCGCCAAAACCGTGCGGAATACGGCTGCGCGGGATCGGATCGTGGAGAAGAAAACGCGATCATCTGAATCATTTGGCGGAAATCGGATCGGTAACCAGGTAAAACCAGTTATTAATTATCGGATTGGTTGCGCGTAAGCGCAATTTTCACTGGTCGATACTGAGCTGAGACAGACGTAGGCGGAACTTTGCACTCGGCGCGCAAGTCTGGCCGTCGATCTGTGACGTCACGTAGGTAAGAAAACTTAGTGGGTTCACGTGATGGTCAATTATAGGCTGTGATTGGTCAAAATTTTTTACCGGTAAAACTGAGCTCGATAATGAGCTAATAAGCATCATAATAGATCTTTTCTCAGCATAATTGATCTGATATGAGCTAGTGGAGCTGTTTTTGATAAAATAAGTTGAGGAAAAAGTTGACCAATCGACCCCGAGATCGATCTCTGACCAAGCTGAGCTGATAATGACCTCCACAGATGAGTTGAGATGATCTAATTTGATCTGATATATGAACTTTGCCATCGAAATCGATCTATTCTGAGCTAAAACGAGCTGATTCTAATGAAACGAGATGAGTAACAGGTGATCTGAGCTGAGCTGAGATCGATCAACTGATCTGAAAACGAACTCGAAACGAACTTTTAGCAGCTCAGTTGACATCCGTAGCTGATCACCAGCGACTCCGAAGCGAGCTTATTGAACTTTTTATTGAAAAAGTGATCCTCTAAAACGAACCGAGCTCATCTCCTGAGCTGATAAAGTGAACTATAAGGATCACAACGATCATACTATAACGCGTGTGTGAGTAAAACTGACAGGTGCGTCCAGTTATCCGATTTTCACAATGGACAAAGAGATCGCTGAACCGACATCTAACAGCAGTCAGGGGAGCCGAAGCTCTCACGGATCTCAGCAAGGCGCACCTAATCCGTATAAAAAGGATCTGAAACCATACACACGTCCAGTCGCACATGAGCGGAGCACGGGCACCTAAAGCCTTTGAGAGGAAGGACTCGCGAGGCTCGGATGCGACCTACCAAAAGGCTCGAAGCAGTGTCAGGTCAGGAGAGCTCCAGCGACGACCGGAAACGATCTCCCGCGTCTGCGGCGGAAGCGAGGTGAACCAGCAGGTCACCAAAGAAGGAACGAGCTCACAACGAGCTAAGGAGATGGATGCAGCGGCACAGAAAGATGCCAAATTGAACCTGCCACATCGGAGCAGGACAAGAAGTGAACCTGACAAACTGACCTCATCGATCAATCAAAAGCCAGTCACAGACCTCAACGAGATGAGATTAGATGATCTCGTTGCAGGATGAGATCACAGATGAGGATCC
>NW_026570842.1:0-3735 GCF_019649055.1 Paramacrobiotus metropolitanus
TGACAACCACCAGATGGAGGTCGGAAGTAAGCGACAACAACCCGGAAAACCAACCAGGAGTACGAAATCGACCTCTCAGTGGAAGAACTTACATTCCCGGCGGATAGACACAAAGTTTATCCGACCTGGGGAAGTCGGAAAATAATGACCTCCGAACTCGAACATGGATATCCGACCTCAAGCCGAGGTCGGGTAATAAACTACAGAAGTCGGTAGGGTACGACAACAAGTCGGCAAGGCATTCAGAAGTCGAGAACCGACCTCCTAACGGAAAGATCCGACCTTCGGACGGATGGAAACATAGTTCATCCGACCTTCCGAAGTCGACCATAACTGACCACATGTCGGAAGCCGGCAACTTAGTCATGACGGAAGAAGAACGACAGATATCTGCGGTGG
Organism: Paramacrobiotus metropolitanus; assembly: GCF_019649055.1. Taxonomy (NCBI): domain Eukaryota; kingdom Metazoa; phylum Tardigrada; class Eutardigrada; order Parachela; family Macrobiotidae; genus Paramacrobiotus; species Paramacrobiotus metropolitanus. The sequence goes on from NW_026570842.1 coordinate 400, forward strand.
ACGAATTCGACTTGAAGGAACTTGTTTAGCCCCATGGGCATGTTATTGCAGGTTAACCCTAGTCGACCACTGACGGATAGGATAACCGACCTCGACAAAAGGTCGGATAACAACGGAACAGATCGGATGGAAGTCGACTGGACACTTCCATCGCTGAAACTCATAAAATCCGACCGGACCTTCGAGCCAGTTCGACTCGGATAGCCCCAAATCAGGCTCGTGGTAGCAGATTGAACGGTTGTAACCGACCACTTTTGAACGGAACTGTTGTACATGACGACCACACAGGCCGCATGACTCACGTACAGCTTTTCCGACCTGGACTTTAAGAATTCGGAACATAGCCGAATTTCCCCAGCCGCTGGTCGACTTACCGGTAGGCCGACCTTGGTCAAACCGACCTCGGTTCTATTCCCCATTCAGAGAGGATGCCTCGGCATTTGCACTGCAACAGTGCCTCTCTATCCCAAACGGATACGAGTCGGAAGTAAGTGTTTAACCGTGCTTATCCGACCTCGGTGAATTTAACCGACACGGGTAACCCGGGAACCGATGCCCCGTGTTAACACCGGATGAAAGCGGACGGAGACCCCGTGGAGACTCCATGCCCGTGGACGTCATCCTAGTCGGAATAGGACCCCCGGACAGATTTTTGCATTTTTTTAGCATTTCTCCTAACAAACGAAATTGTATTTTTCTAGTTCGATCTCTTTAACAGATCTGTTTTTGTAACCCCTTTTGCTCACTGGAATTGTGATTAAACTTTATTTTATACTTTCTTTCGCGCTGTATACAACTTTCATTACACTTTTCTTTCACATTGTTCTCCGTTGCCAGCAGAAGCAAGAAGCCAGCCAACAGAAGCATCACCGGTCCAACGAAACGCCCGAGCGGCTTCCGGATTTTTCGGCCGTGAGTGGTTTCCACTCATGGGTCTGGAAGTGAAGAAGGGACGGTCAACCAGGCACCGGACTCCACTGCCAGAGGACGCGTACCATGACCCCACATTGGGTCCGACTGGAGAGTTGTGCGGTACTGGTGCGGTACCGAGTCGGAGCATCCTTCGCAGGAGCTCGGATTCCCGCCCAGAGGCATGTCAGAGGCACATGACTGCGCCTGGTGCATACGGCCCACCATGGACGTATTTGCACTCATGCTTGCCATAATTATCGCCTCTCTCGCTGTACGTACGTGTGCTGCTGCACTGCACTCATATCCGCTGAAGCGGATATACGCAGCGCATACACTGAGCCACACTTGCTCTCTCGTTCCTCTCTCGCAGTATGACTCAGCGTTCATACGCTCGCGTTGGATTGAGTCCAGTCTGCGCATCATCACACAGCTGATGGCACACAGCACGTGCTTGCCGCCAGTTGCTTCTTTCACGCCTTGACGAACGCTCAAGAGCCTTTTTAGCATTCACTTGCTTGTTTAGCCATCAGTGCTTTGTTCTTGCTTTCCTGCTATTACGCAGCATTGCTCCCTTTATTTGTCAATAAAGCATCACTCGTGATCTCCTCGCGCTTGCCTGTTACATTATTATTTGTGTGTTAATGGTGCCAGATACAGCGTATATGAATGTGAAAGTCTCAATAACCTATCACTACCAGCGCGCATAATACCCGCGCCCAGCAAGGTCGCACACATATAGCACAAACGTTAAAGTAGTAAAATTAATAATTTTAAAATGAATGTCGTAACTCATTTCTGCCCTTCGATGCTCAAATTTAGAAACTGCGGTATAACATGGTACGTTTTGCTGATTAATCAAGTATCGTTGCCCACTGTGTTGTTCGCTGTGGCAGGTAATGCCGAAACGAGTACCTAAAGAACTCTCAATGGAGTCGAGAAGTGCACCGTGCACAGTCGTGGAATCAGGAGCAGCGCACATTTAATATCCTGTAGGAAAGCTATGCATAATTACCGAAGGATCCCAGTTGTATCTTGCGCGTGGCTTCCAGCTCCTATATATTGGTATTCATTTTATCATAATGGTATTTATTTATCATTTCTCCCACTGCCAGTTAACCTGGCACTGGTGCAATAATTTAACGTCCATCGTCTTCTGCACGGTGTGGTGGAACGGATTGGATTCAGAGGGACGCAGGAATCCGGGTATTGCGACACACGACACGCCCCCTTGCTAGTGGTCTTTCTGTTACAGTTATGTGTACATGTGCGAATTGATATAAATTGGGAAATGTTAAACGCTAACATGTGTCACTTGCTGCGTAAAATTTTTTCTGTTTTTGTTGTCTTTGTGGTGGCTTGGGGCCGGTTCCGGCCGTGTGCGGCATAACTGCCCAAAGGAAGTGAATTCCGAGCCCACCTTTGGTGTTCTCGCGTGGCGTGTAGGAACAATGGGAGATATTACTGTGCCATTTAGTCGGAGCAAGCTCCACCGCGTCTTCAACGCGAGGTCTCTCTTGCTTCGAAATATAACTGCATGTTTTCTTATGCAGTTGGGTACTCGTACATCATTTATTTGCTTCCGGGGTTAGTCAGAGTATGTTTACACCTCTTCATATTGGAAAATATAGTAATTTTCGGTTCGGCAGATCTCAGCTTTCAATGTCGAGTAAAATATACAGTATTTGTTTGTCGATGGTCACGCATACGCAGTTCTGACGCATACGCAGTTCTGCGTATACGTATGGTCACGCATACGCAGTTCTGACGACAGTCGGGTTTTTCTGTTTCTGCTGCATTAGTAATGCTGAAAATACAACAATTTCATAGATTACTGTTGCTAACCTCTTCGGTTAATATGTTAATTTATTAAAGAAAATATAATGAAACAGCGGTCACCGTCTGTGGAGACCATCCGGAAGTATCAACTTGACGATGCTAGACTCAACATTGTCAACAATAAGCTGCTCAACCAACGCAGATCCGGAAGATGCCCGGAAATTGAACGAAAAACCTTGATGGAGACTAGCAGAATAAGTGGAAGCATTTGACACATCTGGTTCAACGTAATATGTAAAGGAACTTGTATCAGAATTTTTTTGTCGCTGGTAAATATATGTTTGTGTCACATTAAAGTTTTTCAGTTCAGCCAAGATAACTGAAATTAGTTGTAAATTAGTAGTCTTATCAGCTTCTATTTTACTTGTTATTTGACCCGCACGGCGGCAGCACGTGTGTAACGTAGTTTCCAAAGAAAATTTTTAATGTGTACGTACGGTATGCGCATCAGACAGTCTACTGATCCAATATACCTAATTAGTTATTCCATTAGGCGATCGAATATTAATAGGTCAGCTGTTTTACTGCTTCGATGCGAAATGGTCTTAAAATTAAAATATAATTAAAATACAAGAATTATCTATATTT
>NW_026570843.1:0-3610 GCF_019649055.1 Paramacrobiotus metropolitanus
CAGGGGCGTCACAGGTCTGGCAAAATGGGAAGTCAAATTTTGACAGGGGCAAACTTAATATGAAAAATCATCAAAAAATTGATTTGGGGCAAACGGTTTTCTGAAGTCAAAGTATTTGACAGGGGTGCTCAAATGACAATTTTTTAAATTGAACAGAATATTGATTTTTTGAGGCGAGTATTTTACCCGAAAAAAAAAATTGCAAATCTACCGGTTATGCTTAAGAATTTCTCTTTATTAATGAATAAATTCAAAGGCAGTGATGTTACATGTCACCGCCCGGCGCCCCAGCACCACATGTCATTTTGAAACTTTTCAGGCTAGTGGTAGAAATTTATAAGAAATTAGATAACAGAGACCATCATTGTCAAAGCACCGTTAGATAACACAACCCGTATCGTTTAAAGTGTAACAGACTATGATTTTCAGTAATGAGATTACTTTCTCAGTGGACAGTGTTAGTGTGTATGAATAGTAATTCTTGAAATTTTGAAATTTGTGAATTGTGAGCACACACAATGTGATGCTTTTGAAGTTTGAAAATCTCAAAATTGTACTGTACATTTTAGTTTTTGGTACAGAAATGCATTAAACAACGCGTGCCTGTGCTCTGATCCAATCCTGCTGGAGGGTTGGGATCTGAGTTATTCACTTAATTCGGTTCATTTTACGCACTTTGCGTCTCGCGCTCAGTAGCAGTGTTTACAGCTGTACACGTCTCGACATCCATTGGAATTTGTGGTTTCTTGGTGTGTTGTATCTGGTTTTCGCAATCAGGTAATCAATGTTTTAAAAAAGTCATCCAAGTTATCACAATGTTCTTTTTTGATAAAATTTATGTTTACATCCACTGATATCCGAAAGGTTCCAATTTACCACGGGAAAACTAAAAATATAATATGAAATACTGGCACCTGCAGCAATATCGTAAAAACAAGTTCCTTATGAAAATTCAGCGACATGGAAACAGTAGCTTGTGGATCTTGAGCCAAGGTTTCGTAGTTTTTGTATTTCTTTGCTGAAACTACATAAGGAATATTGTTGGACATATTGCTGGAAAGGCTCATTATGATGCTCCCCAGTCCTACAACAGCGGTAGTGAAATCAAGATGATAAAGCACACCTCATTCCATTTGTAATATGCTTCGGCTTGCCAGGACACGTTTGCAAATAGCTAAAATTTTAAGCATAAAACACTGTTAAAAAACATATTTTTTGTCAGCAGAAACTTTTGACAGAACTAAGATGAACACTCGGGTTAAGACTACGCTTAAAACTAAGATCAGTAATTCTGATAATACTCTGATAAAACTAATATTTATACCAGGTTTTCAAACCTCAGATAGCTTAGTGTTTGCGAACTCTGGTTATTTCTCCCAAAAACTCAAAAATTCCTCCGTCCACAAAATGTTTTAAACCTAATTGAATTTATTATTATGTTCACCAGTGAAGTTTATTCAGCCAGAAATACACTATAACAGAAGTTAGGCACTATAACAGAACTTCAAATTTAAAAATTCAAAGAAAATTTAATGGTATTATACATTTTATTTTGTAATATCTGTTTTTGGCAAACCAAAGGAATACTAGAAACTGAAAATGACGAAATGACGTAATTGCAAAAAATATACGACATTACTAATGACGAGGATTTAAAGCCTGAGTTTTGAATTGTTTGCACATTTAATTTTGCGCCGTCATTTTTTCACAACAATTTTTCATCCTGCACGTTTGCTAAATCTGTTGTCTTGAAACACTAAATATGCGTTGACCAAACAGTTATATTTCAATTGAGAAAGATTATTAGAGAAAAAAAGCAGAAAATAAAAAGTTATCTTAGCATACCATTTTTCTGGTTAAATATTTCGAAAAAAATGTATATTTTTTTGTTTTTAGCTGATGTTGGAAATAAAGAGGCTAGCGCTACGCTACTATATACTTCCACTGCCGAGTAGCAGAGCGTTTCAAATGTAATGGAAATTGTTGCAAAATTGTTTTAGAACGCATTATAGGTATTATATGCAATTATTCCGTTGGTCTGAAACTTTGCCAACACTACTATGAGCACTCGGGTTAAGACCATGCTTTGAACTAGTATCACCACTCAAGTTTATACGTTGATCAAAACTAGCATTAGTACTCGGGTTAACACTCTCGTTAAAGCTAACACGAACATCTTTATTTGTACACCAAATATCATTCAATAATTCAGGAATCGTAACTGTTTCGCTACACATAATTATTTTTGCAAAATGCTTATGAAAAAACAATTTTTCGCGGACGCTTTGGCATGAGAAAAATTTGGTACAAAACATTTTGCTGAATCGCTACACAGACATTCGGCATGCTACTGTCTTTTGTTTACGCCTCTAATCTATAATCTCATTAGAATGTTTTCCTAAGTTTTTTATATTTTACTTGTTTTTGTTAGCTTTTCTTGTGTTTTCTGGAATATATTTTCGTGGTGTTCATAAGATTGTTAGCTTTTTGTATTGGCTTTAGTTTTTTTTTAATCCAGTATGTTTTTAACTTTTCAAGCTTTGTTAAAATTGTTTTTAAGCCAAATTGTGCTATACAAAATTGGTATATGCGGAAGAGTTTTATGCCCTTATGTTCTTATTCCGAAATGTACGTATATCATGCGCCTTCCCCTGCGTAGATGTTACTAAAAGCATTTTCAACGAAAAGGTTGATTTCAGTATTCTTAATGAAAAAAAAACGAAGATAAAAGAAATGAAGACATTTTCAATGCGAAAGTTTATTTGAGTTATAGTTCCGAAGAAGATTTGCAGAAAAAGATCGAGAGTCAGTTTGTCGAAAGGTTGCTAAAGCCGAACAAAACAGTTGATTCGTCTGTTGACCGTATTTTTAACCAGAGTCTTAACCAGAGTGCTGTTTTTAGTTTATAACCGAGTATAAACCTTAGTAATCTTGTTAGTCCAGATCAAAGTCTTAACCTGAGTGCACACATTAGTATCGTCAAAAGTTTTACTTGACTGGAGGTTGTGTTAGATTTGGGTTTTCAAGCTCATTTGGAATTTCTGACTTTATTTTGTGCGGGCGCGATTTGCAATGTCCGTTTAATTGGTTTGGAAAAGAACCGTCAGGGATAAATTTTGATTGCGTAGCATAACTTTATAAATACTGTGCGTTAATGTATAAATATAATGGTTGCCTTGTATAAATTGTTTACTCGTGAAATATTATAGCACAGTAATGGTAAAATAAACATTCAATAAACATTTATATGAAGTAGTGCAACAGTGTATGCAAATTTGTGGATCAGTGTATAAGTTTCGCTGTACACATGAAGGTTCCTCACACTTAAATAAGAACTAATCTGAAAATGCGCATTTACAATTATAATTCAAAATTTGATTAAGCAGTCGGCGATGATATTATTTGTTGAGATCCGAAATAAAAAACTTTGATTTTACCTTGTTGCATCACTAACATAGACGCGGGCACAGCTACAATTTCCAATGGATTTGCGAGAGTGGAATTGTAATTGCTGTACTGAGCACGAGACGTTAAGTGCACAGAATGAACCGAATTAGGTGAATAACTCAGATCCCAACCTCCAGCAGGATTGGATCAGAGCACAGACACG
>NW_026570844.1:0-3511 GCF_019649055.1 Paramacrobiotus metropolitanus
CGAGGAAAGTGTAACTTCAGTTGATAGCCCGAGTTAATGTTACCATTAATTGATAACTATACACGTGGTTGGGCACGCTATCAACCACCAAAGGACCACAGTGCCAGGGCAAAATCTCTCAAACAGCCGCTGTGTACTATTTTCTGCTAGCGAGACGTTATTCATTTTTGACTAGGGAAATACGCGTATTTCGTAAATATGTTAGGGCTTTATAGCTATCAGAAAACCACTTCTTTTGTAAAATAAAATAGGGATTGTAAAAGTCTGTCATTACTTTCAGTGCTTTTAAAGTTCTTTTTAAAATCGCACAGTCAACACCTTTTCTCCAGCGCTGTTGACGATCACAAGGTGTAAAATCAGCTGAAAACCCTATAGATGATTGATCGAGCGTCATGTACCGAAATTTTCTGAGTATACTTTCATCATTTAGCTTTCCCTGCCGGCAAAAACAAAGTACCAAATCCGAAGGTCTTGCTGCCAAGTACGACAAGATGGTTTATTAGAATCTGATATGAATGCCGGAATGCCGCCGATTGCCAGATGCCAACTTGCCGGTACAAACTCCCATGTTACCGCACCGCCATCCACCAACAATTAGGCTGCCTCAATCTCCAGTGTATGAAAGGTGTGAGGGCAAATAAGTAGAATTTTCTCTAGTCCTTATCTCAATTATTTGCCTAGTCCTTATTAAATTATTATAGTCGTAGTTATTAAGCTGGTGAATCTGTGTACTCCTGTACAGTACCTACTGTACCTGTTCATCCGGCGTCGAAATTGTACAGCGTGCATTTTTCTTCTCGTGCGTCGTAACTCACAAGTAGTACTGTAACTCTTTTTCTTCGTAGTTGCGTGTTATTTAGTTTCAAATTTTATCACCGACCCGTCCTACAGGGTATTTGCCACTATTTGAATAATCTCCTTACGAGTTTTCGCTGATGCTACTATGTAAAACGTTAGCGCATCATTTAAAAAAAACCGGGAGCAGGGGAAGAGTGTCGAAAGTGAGCAAGCTGTACCGTAAGATAAGATTCTAAACTTTTAGTATCTCTCCGCCAAGCCGGCACATTAGAAACCTCAACAGCCGCCCAGAGAGTCAGCTGTTTTCGCACCATACTGCCATTTGGGTAATTTGAAATGTCTTAGTTACAGTAAGTTTACGGTTTTAAGTATGCCAAAATGAAATTTCCTGCCAAATTACTAGTGCCAACTGGTCTCTGTTAAGTTTTTCTTCTTTAATTTACTTCTTTACTTCTGATTTTTTGAATCGAGACTACCCAAGATGACGCTTGCGGAAAGCCACAGCCGAGTTGTGGACCATGCTGCACACTACGCGGACACACTGATTAGTTGATACTTGATAGTAATTTTGTTATATTTTCCTAATTGCGTGCGAAATATTCGGCATCAGGTGATTGCATAGGGGTAAGAAACTGTATAGCAGAACATTAAGAACAAGCGAATGTCTTTTTACCTGTTCTATTCTGTTTCAACTCGTTAGCCTGGAAAAAATTTGTTGTAATGCAGAGAGTGCATGCAGCATTCCCCAAGCGCTTCCCGCAATATCTGGAAATACCGGTCAGACGGGGAAAACTAAACTGAACAAGCTGATAGGTATAATCTGAAAAATACCGTAATGCAGTTTACGGCGATGGAGGGTATTTGTGAAGGAATATATGTAAAAGCGGTATTATAACGACTAATGAAAGCATACGAGGCATTCCATTCGGAATTAACCACTTTTGGATGAATGGTCATGACGGTAGGAAAGGCATTTAATCTCCTCAACAGCTCACTGCGGTACGGTTCCGTCGAATTATCGCTTATGAGGGAAAACCAAGCAAAGTTGAAGGCTTTGTAGACCCTGCGTTTTATGGTTCCCATTTGGTTCCACGGTTGGTTATCCATATGATCTTGCGAGCGGAATGCGTAGTGATTGATACGAAGGTCATCCTGTAGTGTAGTGGCTACGCGCCATATTAGCGCGTAGCAACCCGCATGGCTGTGTTGACCTGTAGAGGACGCATTTTATGGTACTACGAGTATTTCATGATTCAGTATCTATCCGGCCAGAGTGGCACAATAAACATCTGTGCCAAGACGTGACAATTGGCGTGAAGTGTAGTATTCTCTGAACTCTCTGAAGCGGGAAAGGAGAAGAGGAAAGGAGCGCTATATAATAAGAGATCGAAAATGACGACCACAACCGATCAACTGACCAAGTTCAATCCGGAAACCATGGACTGGAAGGCGTGGAAGTTTTGTATGATAATTTATACTGTGCTGACCGACCTTCATACGGACAAGCACCGTGCCTTGCTAATAAACAGTCTGGACACGAAGGCCCTGCAGCTTTTAGTTTCGATGTGCAAACCCAAGATGCCGTCCGACTTCACACTGCGAACTGGTCACGAAGCTGAAACGGCCTACGCCCCGTACACGAACCAAATAACCGAGTGGGCGCTGTTCTTCAGTCTTCGGCAGGACGAAAAGGAAAGCCTGGTGGACTTCGCGACGCGTTTACGTGACAAAACGATCCTATGCGACTTCCGGCAACAGTGCTGGAGAAGAATTTAAGTGCTGTGCTCGTGGCAGGCGTCAAAAGCGACGCAACGAGACGCTACCTAATGCTGCAAGAGCTGAAGACGTTCGACGCCGCCCTCCAAATTGCTATCAAACATGAAACAAGCGTGAAAGAGGCGAGAAAAACTAACGTGGAAGAGAATGTGGTGAACAGTATTAAGAAGCGAGAAACAAGAGTGAAGAAAGAGGATAAGAGCAGGAGAGAGAAGACAAGAAGAGAATGAAGAAGAAAGTGGAAGTGACGAAGAGATACGTCCCGGCGGAAGTGTAAAAGATGTGATCCTGGCGGCATACGCCCGAGGAATGCTGGTATAAAACACCAGGTGCAATGTTTGCGGCATGAAAGGCCACATAGAGAGGGCATGCCAGCAGAAGGACAACAAGAAGAAGGAAAAGGTCGATACTGTTCACAATGTCGAAGAAGACTATTTCGACATTTTGCCATAATGTTCTGCTTTTTTCACTTCATTTTACAAGTGAAGGTGTAGTGTAGTGGCTACGCGCCATATTAGCGCGTAGCAACCCGCATGGCTGTGTGTTGACCTTGTAGAGGACGCATTTTATGTGGTACTACGAGTATTTCATGATTCAGTATCTATCCGGCCAGAGTGGCACAATAAACATCTGTGCCAAGACGTGACAGTCATCCAGCTGGGCAACTATGCCTTTGCCAACTAGACCTTTCTCGCACCAATGTACGCCGGCTAGCCCACACTTATCCGGTCGCCATATCGTCTTCCCAATAGCGTGCTGACAATCGATGGGGTTTCCTGACGCAACGCAAATTTCTTTATAACGCGCCTCGTAATCGTGGTCCAGGGCTCGAAAAGGGGCGCGTTTGTTGTTGCGTATTGTGAGCAACATTTGCCCATTTAGCAGATCCGCTTTAACGTATACAGTATCGTTATACGGATCCAGCAACAGCTGGATT
>NW_026570845.1:0-3409 GCF_019649055.1 Paramacrobiotus metropolitanus
GTCGTGTTAGAAAGACCTAACCAAGTTCGTTGGGGTACAATCTCCACTTGTCCGACCACGACACAATCGGATAGAGCAACTCTTACCTCAAACTGGTAGGAAAGTAGAAGATAGTAGATGATGTGCAGAAGAAGAAGAAAACTGGAACCTATAATCCTGCTGAAAACACTAGAAATACACAAAGATACGAGTAATACTTACCTGACTCCTCGCTAGATGTTAGCAGAAGCGGTAAAAGCAATGTCCATCAACCTGGCGCTACAGGGCATGAAGACCGAAGAACCGAAAGGTCAAAGGATGCAAGTGGGATCTAGTGGGAAACCTGTTACGTTACGAGATTACCCGAAGATGATAATGCACGTCAACGAGATAGAGGGATGACCCCCTGGCGATAAGTGAAATATCACTCAGAGGTCAGTTAGAACAGCCTCACTTGGAAAGAGAAGACCAGAGCAAAAGCCTGAAGTTAATCAGATCGAGTATAAGCCTCTACTTTTGTTGGGTAACAACTCTCGACATTTGTGTGGGCGACGAGCGCCTTGTATAGCCCTGGGCACTCGCAGTGTGCGGCTCTTTGTACGCGCAGGTACGGATCTGAGAACAATAGAGATGTAAACGTAAGCCAATGAACTACAACTACGAACACGTGGACTAACCTAAAGAGGCATCCAGAAAGCATTCACACACGTGGCCCAATAAGAACAAAAGGTCAGCTCGTACAAAAGACAATAGGTTTAGCTACGTCAGTGACTCGCGGTCAAAGCGAAATGGCAAGTCGCGGTCAAAGTTCTCTGCTGAAGATTTCTTAGAAGTCGAAACTCGTACTCGCGGTCATGACTCGAGAAGAAGTTGTAGTAAGTACTAAGCCTCAGCCTTGGGGTAGAAGTAGTAAAGGTGTGTACTAAGGGACGCCAGTACACGTCACTCCCATAGTAAAATAATTAGCTGCAAGTTCGATTTTTAAAATTATTCACGGAACTGCCGACCGTTCCCATCCACAGTCGGCGGTCAACACGGCGACACAAGCCCTATGTTAGTTTCCCATAAGGAAATGCCCTCCATACTACTATGGACAATAATACCGACAGTGTAGCAAATGCACACGCTCGATGAAACTTAACACACTAGGAGAGGTTAGCGGCATCCAGTGAACGCTTTCTGTTTCCGGTCATAATGCTCCCGTCTTTACGGTTGGCTGTTTTCCAGGATGTTCCAACAACTTCCTGCAGGTTCAACTGTCTGAACGGTACCTTATACTGCACACCATCATAACTGATAATGTGCTCTTCTCGGTTAGTGGCTTTTCGTATGTTGCCTCCTTAGCGGTCCGGCCTCCATCATTCCACTGCACCGGTCGGCCGGGTGTCAGGATATCCAAAGCACGAATAAACTTGTCCAGATGTGGCTTTATTATTTTTCTCCATCCTGCCATCTTACAGACAACAGCCTCTCCATATGAGCCTAGCACGGATGCCGACTGCCAAATGCAGATTTCCTGTACGAAAGCTTCTTCACCATGCTTCAATTCCAGTCGCTGGACGCGAATGAGCGGTGACCGACGCGGGACCATGGAAAACCTCGACAATTGTTTCACAGTGGAGTGCTTGCACAGGTACAATCTGACTAACTGAGGATGCTACGGTCTATGTTAAAAAGCCTGCGAACAGCCTTTTTTGCCCGCTGAGGCTGATTGATCAATGCAGCCTCTCTGTTGTGACTATAAACAGGCCGAAGACAGCGGATTTCAGTGCTGCCAGAAAGCGCAAGCGGAATGCTGCCTCGCTGTATCGATCGATCGGCACATGTGCGTGTGAGTGGGTAAATCCGCTCGCATTCACTTACACACGTATGAGTGTGGCTGTCTGTGCGCGTACGAGCTGTACAGACCGGTTTTCGCTGTCTTCGCTAAACGCATACCATAAACCCGTAGCTTCCTTTCTTGCTCGCATTGTACACATCCAGCAGTGACGATTACGGCAGTAGATGACTCTATAACTGAAAGTAAATGGCTGTTCTCGCTGTCTTGCATGATGAGTCACCACCTTCCACTACGTTTTATGTGACGTGTAGTGCGATGTCACATCGTTGTGACCTTTGTGGTCAGCATTTGATGAACGACAAATGCATGGCCAGTGTGCCCTTCGTCCTGTTGATAATATTTAGTTGGTTTTGTACGCCCTCAGCGGCGAACAACAAATTAATTAAAGGTATCACCAGCCACATCCTAGAATGGGCTACTTTTGGCGTTTCGTATCATTAAAGAACACTTTTTTAAGACTAAGACGTTTTGTGGCATTATAAACACTTTCGATGTCTGCCTTGCGAAAGAAACAAACGCCGCATTGGCAAATGTCTGAAATATATGCGCGTAGGACTTTCTGCAGTTGCACAGAAAAATATGCTTCCTGCTTTTGAAAGGAACAGAATTACAGTAAAACGATGTCTGATACTTTGAACAGCTATATTACAGATATTGTTAGAGAACGCAGATAATTTAATAGAATGTACACAATAAGCTATACTGTTTTAAGGATTTTTGTATTGGATTTATCATTTATGTGACGTAGCAACCAGATAGCTGCTACCAACTGTGGTACGGTTGCCACCAACTGTGGTACGCTGTGTGCGGTCAGTGTGTGTTGAGTCGAGCTGCAGTAAAGTGCTAAGTCGTGACAGTGGCGTCAAAGTACGACTAGTCTGATACTCCGCAAGCAGAAATGCCCAGTACGGGTAATGTTACGGCCTCTGCAACTCCCGCAGCGCCCCGTGAGGAGAACGGTGGATCTGGCCTTCTGCGGTTCGAACCAGTTGTCATGACGTGGAGGTCATGGCAGTTTCGATACCGCAACTACATTAAGTTAAGGAAGGTCACGGACACTGACGAACAGAAGGTCTTCCTGCTAGACGCCTTAGGTGTGGACGCGATGGAGATGCTGCATTCTATCTATGTGCTTGCCGCGGGACCCGGACGATTACACCAATGTCCAGATTGTAGACAAACTGGAGCAGGCGTACGTCCGAAAGACCAACGCGACTGTAGAGTGGGCGATGTATTTACAGTTGCGTCTGGAGGCCGGGGATACATTGTTGCAGTTTTCCAACAAGCTGCGCCGAAAGGCCATCAACTGCGCGTTCCCAGTGGACGTGCTGGAAAATAACATGTCTTCGACATTCCTGAACGGTGTTGCCAGCGATGCAACGCGTCAGCACCTCATGATCCAGGATTTCACGACGCTTGAAAAAGCCCTGGAGATGGCGCAGCACTACGAGCTGGCCAAAACCACCAAGCGTGGCCAAGCGTCCACGGAAGTGGCTGACGTAGCCATCTTGCGCACCAAAGCAGAAGGGCGTGGCCAAGGTCGCAGTCAAGGTCAACCAGGCCCAGCTGGAAGAAAAAGCGACGGCACAG
>NW_026570846.1:0-3388 GCF_019649055.1 Paramacrobiotus metropolitanus
GACATAATAACGCCCACCGACCAATCCGGATCGTTGGGAGGCGGGGTTTAAGTGAAAATGGCCGCGTGGCACAAAAATTATGTGTCCTATGGACGGTTTTGATCAGTTTTTCTTCCTGAGTCCGAAAAGTAAAGATTTTAATATCTGACCCCGTGACCTTTGGTAACGGTAGCGTTACCATTGTAATATATGGTTACCATATGAAACCAAGTCCAAAGCACCCCTATTTGACTTGCAGTACAGTCTGCTGTGATTGCGAAGCCGTTATCCTAGTTTGCGACGCCGCTTGCAATAGTTTGCTCTGTGAACATTGTTGGTTAGTGGTTACCACCATGGTAACAGTGTCCGTACCATAGTAACGGTACCCGTTACTACAGTGATAGCGGTACCCGCTATCACTGTAGTACCGATTTGCGTTATTACATTAGTAGCGGTACCCGCTACTAATGTATTTACTATAACGGGTACCAAAATGATAGAAGTATCAGATACCACCGTTGTAACGGTACCTGTTATTGCAGTGGTTACTATGACATATAGCCGGTTACCGTGTAATTCACTTGTAATGGCAACGAATTTTACCTCGTTTGAATTGCCACGTCTTTTGAGCAGAAATAGTATAAAGTACTTGTTGGTCACTTCTAGTGGTTACGTGTTACCTACGTAACTTGGTTAGTGGGCGTGGCCTAAAGGGTTTTGGTAATTTTGGATTTGAACGCCGTTTTGAATGGACAGGATGTATTAGTTTTTCTTCCTGAGTCAGAATGGTAAAGGTCACCTGGGTGACCTTTCCGTACTGTGGTTTCATTGGTCACGTGACCATTTATAGTGTATAACTCTGTTCGGTGACCTTTGCAAAAGTATTTGCCGACTACCCAAAATGATTTGACGCGAGAAAAAAGATCAGCAGGTGGCTTTCGGTTTGACAGTCGGTTCAGCCGGTTCATCGAAATCTCGAAATCGGGTGAACGCAATGAATCTTAGATTTGCAAATGTAAGGTCACATTTAGTACCGGCCGCTTTAATGACGGAAACTTTTGGGGTGGGTCAGAGTGGGCGTGGCGGACCTTCGTATCTACCAATTTTCATTCATATCTATATAAGTATTACAGACATAATAACGCCCACCGACCAATCCGGATCGTTGGGAGGCGGGTTTAAGTGAAAATGGCCGCGTGGCACAAAATTATGTGTCCTATGGACGGTTTTGATCAGTTTTCTTCCTGAGTCCGAAAAAGTAAAGATTTTAATATCTGACCCGTGACCTTTGGTAACGGTAGCGTTACCATTGTAATATATGGTTACCATATGAAACCAAGTCCAAAGCACCCTATTTGACTTGCAGTACAGTCTGCTGTGATTGCGAAGCCGTTATCCTAGTTTGCGACGCCGCTTGCAATAGTTTGCTCTGTGAACATTGTTGGTTAGTGGTTACCACCATGGTAACAGTGTCCGTTACCACTGTAGTAACGGTACCCGTTACTACAGTGATAGCGGTACCGCTATCACTGTAGTACCGATTTGCGTTATTACATTAGTAGCGGTACCCGCTACTAATGTATTTACTATAACGGGTACCAAAATGATAGAAGTATCAGATACCACCGTTGTAACGGTACCTGTTATTGCAGTGGTTACTATGACATATAGCCGGTTACCGTGTAATTCACTTGTAATGGCAACGAATTTTACCTCGTTTGAATTGCCACGTCTTTGAGCAGAAATAGTATAAAGTACTTGTTGGTCACTTCTAGTGGTTACGTGTTACCTACGTAACTTGGTTAGTGGGCGTGGCCTAAAGGGTTTTGGTAATTTTGGATTTGAACGCCGTTTTGAATGGACAGGATGTATTAGTTTTCTTCCTGAGTCAGAATGGTAAAGGTCACCTGGGTGACCTTTCCGTACTGTGGTTTCATTGGTCACGTGACCATTTATAGTGTATAACTCTGTTCGGTGACCTTTGCAAAAGTATTTGCCGACTACCCAAAATGATTTGACGCGAGAAAAAGATCAGCAGGTGGCTTTCGGTTTGACAGTCGGTTCAGCCGGTTCATCGAAATCTCGAAATCGGGTGAACGCAATGAATCTTAGATTTGCAAATGTAAGGTCACATTTAGTACCGGCCGCTTTAATGACGGAAACTTTTGGGGTGGGTCAGAGTGGGCGTGGCGGACCTTCGTATCTACCACTAACGCCCACCGACCAATCCGGATCGTCGGGAGGCGGGGTTTAACGGGTCTCGGCCCCATAGCAGTAAAACATATGCATTATATGGACCGTTTAGCTCAGTTTCTTTTCGGAAGCTCAAAAATTTAAGAAATTTTAAGGTCGGACCGCGTGACCTTTAGCAACGGCACACCATAGGACCGGGGACCAGGACCGGCTCCCGGTCCGGCGGAAGTACAGGAATCCGGTATTACAGTAACCCCACGGACCGGGGCGGCCCCCGGTCCGGCGGAAATGCCGGAGACCTGTATTAGAGTAGCCCCGCGGACCGGGGCGGGCCCCGGTCCGGCGGAAGTACTGGGGTCCGGCATTACAGTAGTCCCGCGGACCGGGGCGGGCCCCGGTCCGGCGGAAGTACTGGGGTCCGGTATTACAGTAGTCCGCGGACGGGCCCCGGTCCGGCGGAAGTACTGGGTCCGTATTACAGTCCACGCGGACCGGGCGGGCCCCGGTCCGCCGGAAGTACTGGGGTCCGGTATTACAGTAGTCCCGCGGACCGGGGCGGGCCCCGGTCCGGCTGGAGTACTGTAATGCAGTATTACGTTAAGTCCACGGAACGGGACGGCGGCCGGGCCGGCGGAAGTACGGGATTCAAGTAATACAGTAATTCCGGGGACCGGGACCGGTCCCTGGTCCGGCGGTACTGAATTGTCCAGTAACACAATCATACCGCGGTTCAGGCGGGTGTACTTCCGGTAGCCGGAAGTGTTTCTGGATTTCGGTTCAGGTTTGAATTCAAACTTGGGTTTTACGTACTGGTCGACTCGGTTTCTCTTCCCGAGTCTGAAAGTGTAAAAATATCGAAAGGGTGACCTTTGCTTATTACAGATTCCGTAGTCACGTGACCATTTATAGTGTATAACTATGGCGGGTGACCTTTTGGAAAAAAGTATTTGCCGACTACCTAACATGATTTAACGCGAGAAAAAAGAATCACCAGGTGGTCTTTCGGTCCGATAGTCGGTTCAGCCGGTTCATCAAAATCTCGAATTTGGATGAACGCAATGAATCTTGAGATTTGGAAATGTAAGGTCACATTTAGTACCGGCCGCTTCAATGACGGGAACTTTTGGGGTGGGTCAGAGTGGGAGTGGCGGACGCTAGTATCAGGTAGGTAGCACCCATTTCGATCTATATAAGTATTACAGACATAACAGACATA
>NW_026570847.1:0-3350 GCF_019649055.1 Paramacrobiotus metropolitanus
AGGAAATGGCTATAGGCACCTGGCACCCCCTTTCATCCCCGTTATCTATAGGCACCCCCTTTCGCACCCACTTAGACTATAGGCACCCCTTTTCGATTAATTTAATCCCTGCACCCCCTCGTGTGCGACAGCTATACGCACCCCCTATTGTCCGCTGCTATGTTTCAAGATCGAATTTTCTCGACCTTAGAGAAAGAGAATTTTCAGAAAGTCATTGCACTACCGGATCCGATTTTTTTTCTCTTCCTTTTGTAATATATGTGAGCTATTGCATGAGAAACGGCTCTGTAATAATAGTGTCTGCCAGTTCTGTAATAAGTAGCCCATCCGAAGATCATCTACGATCTAAAAATCTTCCCAACCGCTACCGAAGAAAACGACCTTAAGGACAGTTACCCGGCGTTTTCCGCATTCGAAACTGCTTTCAAGCAGTATCAAAGAGATATGTTCCAAACATTCGTAGTCAGGCGATCTGAAACTCTGGGAAAAACGCATCCCAGAGCGGATACCCTTAAGATAAAGAGATCGAATACGAATGCGCCCATCACAAGGACTCTGAGAAAAAGGTCAAGGGTTGCGGATCTTTACCCACAGCCGGAAACAGAAATGCCCTGCTGTCGTTAAGGTTGCTGCTAGCATTCGCGAAGCCACGGTGCGCATTAGTGAGAAGATGGTCAGGGACCGAAGGAGGACCGAAGGAGGATGGCTTGCCGGAGGACAGGCGGTTAAGCACGACGAAAGTCGACAAGGTTATGTCAATGCAAAAATTGTTCGTTCCGACGAAAGCAATAAAATAATTCTCGCACCCCCCAAAAAACGGGGGTGCTAGAATTATCTAATGGAAAAGGGTGCTTATAGTAAAACAGGGCGCAAAAGGGGGTGCCTATAGCAAACGCGGGTGAAAGGGGTGCCTATAGTCTCACCCTATAAAAAATAGTGAATTGAAACTGCGGTTCGGCGCTGTTTGTGTTCAAAATTTGGAGAAAATCGGTCCAGAATATGACTTTCAGTGAACCGGATGCAATTTAACCTTTGGAATTTCATTTCTCACATATCCCAGACCGCAACCGGATGTTGCCTAAAAAACGGTTTTCTCGCCAACGCTAGAATAATTATGATTTGGCAACAAATGTCATAAAACATAAGGCAGTGGAAACGTTGTGATAGGGTGCGAAAGCACATGTCATGGTCATGATCAACTGGATGTACACGGAATTAATGCTATGCTTGCGGGTCAGTCCTTTTGACGGAATCTAGTCCAGTTTATTAAAGCACGACTCTCTGTTCGAACAGATCCCGCCTCCAAACCTTTTTGATTGGCCAGAGCCAGCATAGCGGCTTTCAGGCCTGTACAGCATTTAATGCCATCAGCCCACAGCCTTTACTAAGCTTTCGAGACTTTAGTACCTGTACAAATTTTTACCCGATTAATCAGATCAGCTAGATCCAAACTTTAGCCTTAGCCATTACTAAGGTTTCGAGACCTTAGTGTCTTTTACTTGATTAGCCAGGACCACCAGATCTACCAGATCAGCCAGACCTGCTGGACAAATCATAATTACCATATCAGCCAGAACTACGAGAACCACTAGATCAGCCGGATCTGCCAAAACCACCAGATCTTCCAGATCAGCCAGAGCTACAAGATCAGCCAGAACTACCAGATAAATCTTAACTACCAGATCAGCCAGAACTAGCAAAACCACCAGATCAGCCAGATTTGCCAGAAGAACCAAAACTAGCAGATCAGCCAGACAAACCAAATGTGCCCGATCAGCCTTAAAACTAGATCAAACAGAACTACCAGATCAGCCTGAACTACCGAATCATCCAGCACGGCCACGTCGGCCAGATCATCCAGAAATGCCAGATCAGTCAGATCAAAACATTTACCAGATCATCCAGAACTGCCAAATCTGCCAGATCAGTCTAGACTATCAATTCTTCCAGAACTGATGTTTCCGAACACACTAAGTTCAAATTTTAGTAAGTTAAGCTTTAAAAAGTTTAGTACAACTAGGCTTTGAAACCGTAGCAAAACTATAAACCCGGAAAATATTTGTAACCGTAGGTCACGCAAGCGGTACCTGCTTTTTAAAGCACTTGGCTACCGAATGCCTTCTAGGCTTCTAGCCACCGAAGGCTTTTCTAATCCCTTGGTTACCGAAGGTCACGCATGCCTTACCCGTCTTATAAAGCCTTTGATCACCGAAGGCTTTTTAATCCTTTGGTCACCGAAGGCTACGCGTGCGGTATCCGCCATTAAGCATTTTGTCAACGAAGGGTTTCCAGCTTTAGGTCACCAAAGAACTTTTCGGACTTTGATAACCGAAGACCCTTTTAGGTTTTGGTCACCGAATGCCTTCTAAGCCTTTGATCACCGAAAGCTACGCGTGCGGTATCCGCCTTTAAGCATTTTGTCAGCGAAGGGTTTCCAGCTTTTGGTCACCAAAGAACTTTTCGGACTTTGATCACCGAAGACCCTTTTAGGTTTTGGTCACCGAATGCCTTCTAAGCCTTTGGTCACCAAACGCCTTTTAAGCCTTTTATCATCGAAGGCCTTTAAGCTTTTTGTCACCATAAAGCTTTGGAACTAAGGTCACCGAGTTCCACGCGTGCGATATCTGCCCTATTAATCCTTTCGTCAACGAGGGCCACGCTTGCGGTACAAGCCTTATTAAGCCTTTTCTCACCAGAGACCATTTAAACCTTTGGTTACCGAAGGCCACGCATGCGGTACCCGCCTTATTAAACCTTTGGTCACTGAAGACCTTTCCAGCGTTCAGTCATCAAAGGTCTTTTAAGCCTTTGGCCACCGAAGACCACGCGTGTGTTACCCGCCATCTGAAGCTTTTTGTCATTGAAGTCCTTTGAGCTTTTGGTCACCGAAGGACTTTTAGGCCTTTGGTCACCGAAAGCCTTTTAAACCTTAGGTCACTGTATGCCTTTTAAGCCTTTGGGACACCGGCCAATGCCTTTGGGCCTTTTAGGACTTTGGTAATCGAAAGCTTTGTAAACCTTTGGTAACCGAAGGCCAGCGTGCGGCACCTAGACTTTTAAGCCGTTTGAAACAGTAAGCCGCGTCAGCGCGGCGCGTAAGCGCCGCGCGTCCTGCTTGTCTAGTATATTAAAGCAGAACCGTGATTCCGTGACGCTCCTGCCTCCAAAACCTTCTGATTGGCCAGAAAAAACCATACGTTTCCGATTGGCCGGAACCCACCTAGAAACTTTTAAGCTTTTGCAACCCTTAACCCTGCGCTTTAAGCCTTTATCTTACTGAGTATCTGAAACTTACTTTCATCACCTGTGAAAACCTTCGCCTGATAAACCAGTTCCACCTTATCTACCTT
>NW_026570848.1:0-3284 GCF_019649055.1 Paramacrobiotus metropolitanus
CGGTGTAGTAGTGCCCTGCAACAGAGTCGAAAACTTCGTCCAGTCCGATCCGAACTAATAAATTTTTCTCCGAACCCAGTCCGACTCCGAATTTTCAAAAATCATACTCCGACCACTCCGATCCGTAAATGTTTTTACAAATCCGGAATCCAGTCCGATCCGCTCCGAAAATTTTTGTCATATTTATTTTTTATTTCATTCCAGAAAAAATCTATAATACCTATACTATCCGCCGCAACAATTAAAGATAGCGCACGCCAGGTTATCATCGAAATTCTCAATTTTTAAAATCTTCGGAACGTTTATTTGATTTTTATGCAATCTCCGTTTAAATTTTGCGTCGTCTTAGCCATAGATTGCTCATACCTGAGCGTTTTTCGAGTTGCGAATTCCGAAAATTTTGATCTTTTGCCATCGCAAAACCACAGTTTCTGGCTGGTGCTTTCACGTGTTAGTGGCATCTCTTTAGTTCTCAACAAAAGAACTCATAAAAGTTGTAATTCGATTTTTTTTTATTGAACAAGCTTCGCTTCTAACAAAGGGCACAAGAGTAAGTAACTGAAGTTAACGTAAGTAATAGAAGTAGCTACGTTTAGTGCTTTACCGAATCACAGAAGCTCGCGCGGAGCGCAAGCTGCGATACTTTTCCTCACAAAATTATGGAAATTCTACAAAAATCAGTTGAAAATATAATTTTATTTCGGATAATTCGGAGTCATAATTACATCCGAATCCGATCCATTCGAGCCAAGCCTAAACTCCGAAACCACCGATCCGAATTTTTTTAAAACAAATCTGTTTAATCCGCTCGAAAATCGGAGTGGATTCGGAGTGTTCCGGTTTACCAGTCCGTTGCAGGGCTCTACGGTGTAGTACGTCCTATACTACTGTATTGACCAGTGTGACGTAACAGGTTAAGTGGCCTTGCACTTCTGCCTACGTCACAGAATGCGAGCCGCGTGCAAAAGTTACAAAAAACTGATGATTCACCCTATGTTAGGCTATGGGAACTTTCCGCTGCACGCTTATTGGCTGCTTATGAAGTACTGATAAGCGGTCGTTATGACGTCACAAGGAAGTTCAAGAATTTTTGCGCTATTTTTCGCGAGAAAAACAAATTATTTTTGGTCGGCTAGAAAGTTTATCTTGTCGGATTTTTGATTTTCTGTCCGTTAGAAATTAGTTTTAATAAATAAGAAAATTTTCTGGTGGTCGAAACGCCGGTAGAAATTAAAAATAAGAGAATTTCCGACCTGTTGCCGGTTAGCCTTTGTCTAACTGTCTAGACAGGTTCGTTGACCTAGCAGGTCGGTTCTCGACCAAAAGCAAAATTCCGAGTCGGTTTCTCCGTCGGAAATTACTTTTTCACCGTTAAAAAGTTAAATTTTACGGATAGAAGTCGTTTTCTACCGTTAGAAAGTGGAAAGCCGACCTAGTTTCGGCTAAAATCGACCTAGAACCGTTACTTTACCAGTGTCGGTGTCGGTGTCGGTTCCGCTCGATTTCCTCCGTCCGAGGTTGGAAATCCGTCGTTTCCGAGCTGATTTCCGCGAGTAAAGTTGCGGGTCGGTGTTCAAACCGATGGTCCCCGTATAAAGGAGTAATCCTATCGCGCTGCAGACTCTCGTTCGAGTCTGATCCGTCAGTTGGGGGAGAAAGTGTCCGTACGTTCGGGAATGTGCTCTTCAGTGTGGAAGAGACAGAAACTGTGCTCACCAGCTGTGGGGGGAATCACTTCAGTGATCCTCGTTTTTCCGCAGCTGTAAGACGATGCGATCAATCCGATCAAAGTCAAGGCAGAGATTGCTTCAGCAATCTATCTGACAGTGACTTTCAGGTTCCTCACGAGTTCTCCGTAATTCAAGCCTTCACCGTCTCCTCAAAGATTCCGTGGGAAAGAAAACCAGACGATCTGCTCACCATGTAACAGGCATGCGCGAGGAGATCACGAGTGAGCTTTATTGTACCAATAAAGTGGGAACAATGCTGCGTAATAGCAGGAAAGCAAGAACAAAAGCACTGATGGCTAAATAGCAAGTGAATGCCAGGAAGGTTTCGAGCGTCTGATGGCGTGAAAGAAGTGCTGGCGGCAACCACGTGCTGTGTGCCATCAGCTGTGGATGATGCGCAGACTGGACTCTATCCAACGCGAGCGTATGAACGCTGAGTCCTACTGCGAGAGAGGAACGAGAGAGCAAGTGTGGCTCAGTGTATAGTGTTGCGTATATCCGCTTCAGCGGATGAGTGCAGTGCAGCAGCACACGTACGTACAGCGAGAGAGGCGATAACGGCAAGCAATGGGTGCAAGTACGTCCTGTGTGGACCGTACGCACCAGGCGCAGTCGTGGGCCTCTGACAAAAGAATTTATCTCGATCAGTCACGAAGTGCAGCAGTTATTCCAGATTGCTTTGGTAGGGTCAGTGTTCCTGACTCCAGTTAATTCCTTGCACCTGAGGTCATTTTTTACTCGGGTGCCGTACTAGATACATTAATACGAAGTGGGCATCGGTACTACTAGACGCAGGCCGTCTGCAATGCTTATTATAGTGTTGTTCAGAAGATTTCCAAAGGATGCTGTTGGAAGCGCTTTCTAGCGTGCTCATCCGTTTTCATTGGTGTTGACTCCTCGAAGCCGGGCTTGACTTGACATATCGGCCAGGGATGTGGGTAGCAACGTTTCCACCGTGCCGCCTACGATCGGTTCGTCCCGTATACTTTTGGTGTTTTCGGGAATCGGAGGTTGGGAGGTCTTCTCCGGTCAATCGCTGCCACTCTTAACTCTTGCTCCGCAACAGCTCACTTTCCAGTCAAATTTGGCTATGTCACAAATCAACGAAGCGGCCGAGTTAGCTGATCGAAGCCAAAAAGCCCGTTACAGGGCAAACGTTTCAAGGCTTCTAAATTCTAAGGGTGCCTTAATTGTGCAACTGGAAGTGACGCCTGTTTCCATATGGTGTCCGATGTTCACATGTACACTGGTGATTGTGGATTATAGTAATTATACTGTATATCCAACGATCAGTATGTCCATTGTCCAACTGTCGCAGCAAATCGGTTTGGACGTAATACCGAGCCGTGCGCCTCCCGCAACCGCGACGTCATGGTCGTGGTGCATTAGGATACCGTATGTCATTCCGTAGCTATGGAGTATGGACGTTGTAAGTCGCTAAACGACTGGAGAAACGCACGGGCCGCCACTGTCTGGCGCTCGCTGTCGGAAGCTCTCAATACCACCAATCAAACACAGAACGGTTTTCTACACAATTTTCTATGTTCGAGTGCA
>NW_026570849.1:0-3245 GCF_019649055.1 Paramacrobiotus metropolitanus
TGTAGCCGGCAGATATGTTGGCCTGTTTCCTGTTGGCGAGCCCGGCAGGAAAGTGGTTTTCCTCCCATAAATCTGCCGAACTGCTCCCACCATTCTGCCGACCCAACGCTATGCATTGTCTATAGGAGCTCCAATATATCAGCCGAACCGGAACAATAACAGCGGAATTTGGCATTTCTACGTAGTGTAAGCAGGCATCAACAGCCCAACCGGGCTGCAGCATCAGTGCAGGTGCCTAGGCACTGTACCGACGCCAAATTTAGAGAAGCCTGTGCTCTTTAATAATGCAGTGCATAATTTTTTACAAATGAACATACAATTGCCTGTGCTGACTGTGTGTACTGGCACTGGGCAACCGGCATCAATAATGATCGTTGCACACCGTAATGTAAGCAGGCATCAACATCGGTATCATGTTTTCAAAGCACTTACAAGGTGTAATTATTGCTTTATTCTGTAGAGTTACCTACAATGGGAGCACCTTTGGCCGCTACAGCTGCTAAATTGCAAACACAACGCTGAATTCTCTCTATTATTGTTATATTTACCGAGCTTGTATCCAGCCAACATCGGTATCGTGTCACATAAGCAGCCGCTATGGATCACGAGTAAAATCTTCCTTAGTCGCTCCGGGGCACCAGACGGCAGACAGCACTTGTACAAGCACAGTGTAAGGATAAATTACAGTATAACATGCAATAGAGAAGTATAATTACATATTAGCTCCCGTAACAGCAATTTCAATATTCTTATTAAGAAACAGCTATTACAACAGCCGTGTTAGTGTATAATATTGTCGCTGATAATATAAAACCTGATCAATGTATGTATATAATTGCTTACTTATTGCAATGCAATTAGCAAGGGGGCCATCACTAATGAGGTGTGATTTCGGCTGCCTTTGTGTCATTTCGGTAGAACCGCGTGGCCACATATACCATACGCGTCTATGGGAAAAATGGTACCCTAGTTTAGATTTTGAATTGTATGCGGGGACCACCTCAAATTTTAACGTTCATGAAGAGAAACCAATTGTGCAAAGTTAAATTTTCTTCTTCACGTGCCTTTTTATAAAAAATAAGAACAAACTACTAAAGCACAGTGAGGTGTTATTTGCAACAATTCAACCGCTGATATGTGTCTGCAAAGGTGCGCATGCTTGCTGTTATCTGTACTACTACGGAGTAGGACGGGACTTTGTACAGATAAGACTATAGTCAGCTCTTATTTTGTCGTTGGCGATACAAATCATTCACATAAAATTCTACGTCGAGTTCTTGTATTCTGGTATCAGCACTGACTGGTGAGCTTTAGGTACCTATATACTTACTGTATTACTGTAATATTTATTCATTGTCTCATTTCGCATATTTGAAGGAAAATGTATGTATACCGTTGTCTACATTCTTATTAAGCAGGTCTACATTCTTATGCTGGAATCCGATCCTACAATATCATTTAATTGGTTATCTGCAAATCTTTGCAATAAGCATCATGTGCCATAGCGCCTGTCGAACTACGGGTATAACAAGGTACTGCTAAATAAAATTTTTGTTATTATACAGTACAACATACAAAAATTCGCTGTAATGATAAAAAATATAGCGCGTAATTTTGAAACAACAAAGCATTGTTGCTCCTAAATCGCCCAGTTTTAAAATTTCTCTTATTTCCCTTCGAATTTTTGAGTTTACCATCTTATAAGGAATAAGTACGACTGTATGAGTGATTTTTATTTTATTACTCGTACGCTAGTCAGATAACTCTTTTCTCTTTTAAATACATATGACTGGTTCAAGCTACATGATACCATTTATCCTGAACGTATCAGCATTGCCAGGCTTTGCATGCACTATGGGAAGTACGCAGTTCTTAAAAATTACTTATGCAGCGAATCCAAACGATCACGACTATATCGGTGGTTACTCGGAATGATATTTTTCATATTATAATACGCGCTAGTTTGCAAAACACCGTGAAAAGTATTGATTTTGGAACTGCATAATTTTCATAATTTCAGCTGAAAGAAGTAACTTTCCGCACATAACTGTAAGCAGCTTATTTCATATAGGAACTAAACATTTACTACGACATTTATAATTTGTATAATTTTAATTTCGTTCAACAGTTGTGATACGAATAATGAAAAACATTATTATAGATTGTAATTTCCGATTTAAGTCATTTAATCAGCGCGTTTTCGTACGTACTGTAATGGCAAGCAAGCCACTGTCCATCTGGTCCGCGATATGCGTTCTACCGAAATGACAAACGCTGCGCGCGCTACGCCTCACATACCCTCGGCTCGCCTGATGGCCCCGTTGCTAATAGAAGTTCATTGTCAAACATCGT
The DNA here is from genome assembly GCF_019649055.1 of Paramacrobiotus metropolitanus. Classification (NCBI taxonomy): domain Eukaryota; kingdom Metazoa; phylum Tardigrada; class Eutardigrada; order Parachela; family Macrobiotidae; genus Paramacrobiotus; species Paramacrobiotus metropolitanus. The sequence continues at coordinate 2,353 of NW_026570849.1, forward strand.
TACTACAACTGATATACTTATTATTTTGCACTTATTCAAATTATTTGCGGCGATCTTTGTAACTGTCTACAGTATATCCTGCATATGCCGTTTTTCGATGCAGTTATACAATGATAAAATTACATACAGTTTAGTGATTACGATATCGTGCACACCGCAGCACACGCGCTATTAATAACTATTGAGTGTTCGACAAGAACGTATAGTCTATAGACTTATTTAGCAGACTACAGTTTTCGAAAATACTGCTGAAGTTTTAATTCTTTATTTCAGCATTACAAAGCCGTTTTTTGTAAAATTTTTCGTACAATCTTTTTGTAATTCTCAGAGAATTGCCGATAATATGCATAGTCTGTGAGATTATGCAGGTTAAAACATTGCAGATTATAATAGGTAACTGATTAAGCTACATAAAAATAAATCGAAATAAAAAACTTATATTTAAAATAAATCTACACTTAACACTATTTTCTGATCAGCACCGGAGCAATATGCCTAGGTAGCTATATCTCGTTGCAGCCCGGCCGTGCTATTGCCGGCTCGCGCTTAACAAAGGTATCAAATTTCACGGTTCGGCTGATATATTGGAGTTCCTATAGACAATGCATAGCGTTGGGTCGGCAGAAATGTGGGCGCAGTTCGGCAGATATATTGGTCGTTGTATGAAAAATATTTTTTTAATATTGGGTGCCCAAATTTTCCATGAGATTGCCCATTAAACTGAAAATATGTTCATGTTGCCTATGAGTTTCAGAATTTAAAGTACTTATGGCGTTTCAGTAACCTTTTTCATTTCGTTTACAGTTTCATCAGCGCATGTAAAGGCATATATTCAACAATTAATTTTGTTTTGCGATGATGTCTTCTCCTGCAAGGATTAGACACGGCGCAAG
>NW_026570850.1:0-3229 GCF_019649055.1 Paramacrobiotus metropolitanus
TTTCTGCATCTTTAGAGAGGCTGGTTGTTGTAATCGAGTAAGTTTTTCGCTATGGGAATAAAAACAGTGAAGGCTTTCGACCGTTGTTTTCATCACTTAAACGTCCAGGGCTATCATATGCTAAACTCGATCTACTCCATCAGTTGTTACTCAATCAGGATAATCAGTCTAAAATTTTATGCATTTCGGAATCATCTGTCTGATAACGATCCTGAGCAGCTCTACACTCTTCCTAACTACCAACTGTTTCGCAAGGACCGCACGAAAGCATCGGGTAAAACACGGGGAGGTGAACTATTACTTTATTGTCCTGCTCATATCCCATGTCAAGAAGTTCGTAGATCTGAAACGTGCGGGCGTTGTGAAAGCTTGTGGGTTCTACTCCAGATTGGACAGCGAAAGGTACTAGTAGGACTTTTGTACAGAGCTCCTGATGCCTCAGCCATTGATACTGAATTTCTTTTTAATCATGTGGACGAAATGTTGCTCAAGTATTCTGGTATTGATCATGTGGTTTGTGGGGATATTAACATTGATGTCTCAGTGCCGTCTTCTCCCTATTTTCGATATTATCGCGATTTACTGAATAATCATGCGTTAGTTGATACGGTAACGGGATTTACCAGGATAGCTTGTCGAACTCGGAAAAAAGATGGCAAATTAATGCACAGTGCTAAGAAGATTGATGTTATGCTATGTTCACCAGCAGAAAGCTATTCCTCCCTGCCAGCGGAAGATGTTTGTTACTCTGATCACAGACTATGCAGAACAGTGGCGTCCTACAAGTCAGTCAACCCTATCCATAAAACGATTACGTTCCGGTTGTGGAAGCATACACCAGAAGAAGTGTTTCAACAGCGGGTTGCTGCAGTATCCGAGAAGTTTAGTGTGTATGACGAGTCAGTCCCCATAGAGGATTTCATAACTAATTACGTCAGTGAATTGAACCAGATTGTTGATGAGTGCTATCCTATAAGATCCCGAACAGTTCGCCAGGACGATCCACCCTGGATGAACATGTCGTTAAAAAACTTAATAAAAGAGAAAAATCAAGCCTACCGCCTCCGATGCCAGTTCCGTGGGCAACCAGAATATGCGCAGTATAACGATCGTTTTCATGCTTTGAAGAGTCAAGTCCGCTTCGCCATCGTCGATGAGAAACGCAAATTCTTCCAACGCAACCAGGAGGCAGGAGAAGTGATTTGGCGCGAGCTTGGCAAATTACTGCGTAAGAGAAAGCAGACAGAACAGCCAGCAATGGACCCGGATGTGCTGAACGCTCACTTTGCAGCACAAGGGCTGCATGGGAATGAACACATTTCACCAGCCGTCCCTTCGGGCGGTGACAGTATTAACCCTTTGCTTTGCAGGTTTGAAGAAATTACCGAGGATGTTGTTTCCTTTCAGTTGCAGAAGATGGCCAAACGGAAAAAGAGCGCTGGACCGTGCGGCGTGCCTGCAAAAATCCTCGGTGGAATCAGCATGTGCTTGACGAAACCGTTGACATGCATGATCAATGCCTCGTTGAAGTCCGGAGTATATCCAGCCATATTCAAAAATGCAGATGTTGTCGCTATACCAAAGCAAGCCAATGCCCGACAGCCGGATGACTACCGCCCTATTTCCCTTGTTTGCAACCTATCCAAAGTATTTGAGAAAGTAGTGCAGAACCAGCTAGTGACAGCTCTGAAAAGAAACAACATCCTATCCGACAAGCAGTATGGATTTAGGGAAGGCCATTCCTGCGAAACACTGCTACTTAAAGTTTCAGAAAGATTGCGAAAAGCGATGGATAAGGGGCAAGTTACTGCTGTTTGTCTTTTGGACTTGAAAAAAGCGTTTGACTCAGTTTCCCATGCCAAACTTATCGAAAAACTAAGAATGATCGGAATTGAAGGTAACGTGCTGAAGTGGTTCCATGGTTACTAAACCAGTCGTAAGCAGAGAGTGAAAATGACCGCGCGTGTTTCTGACTGGCTACCAGTGCGGTCGGGGGTGCCACAGGGGACAATGATGGCGCCGGTACTGTACACGGTTTATACAAACGATATGACGAACGGAAGCGACGCAGAATGTTTTGCGGATGACACCGTACTGTTTGGATGCGGTGCCACCAAAACAGAAGCAGCAGCGAAGCTGACCGTGCAGGTTAACCCACCAACGCCGGGTACCAGAAGGAATAGGAATACCGATTTGAAAATTGGTATTCCTCGACAAAAAAATTCAATTAAGAAAAATTATCTTTTGTGGAATTTTCGTGACCATAGGCCAAGCAGGACGCCCTGATGCCAAAACGGCACGCATGGGAACTGAGCCATTTGACACCGTATAGTTTTACTCAAATAACAATTCACAAAAAAATCGTACACAAACTTAGTTTAGCTTAAGCAAAAGATCTTGAGGAGTGCTATTTAGTTTAGTAATTCAAATGGTCAGCAAGATGACCAGTGGTCAGTAAAAACGAAAAGCTCATAAAACCACCTTGGGGAGCTGGCACACCGCAATCATGATCTAATGTGCTTAACATATCGCCAGAAACAGATAGAACTGAATAGAGGACAAATCGTTTAGCACTGTGCAAGCCAAAAACTGTTGTTACTAATGAAACAAGCGAAGAATTAAATAGCACCCGGCTTTGGCCAGCATGTTTGGTGCGGAAATGGGTACAGTAGTCTGTGTGCTGTGTTGGACTGTGCCTGCAATGGGCTGCGCAACTTGCAGTAGGAGGCCTGTGTCTAGAGATAACGCCGGACGCTGGGCAGTATAAACTACAAAAGGAAGTATATACGAGTACAATTTGCTAATACTACTTACGGTCAGACAGAGACTGGATTAATTCATGATAATGTGTGAATGCCTTTATTATGACGATAATGTTATACCTATCGTTATGACTGCTGCTTTGCTCATTACTAATTAGACGGAAGTTACGCAACATCAATCGGCCAGACCTGAGCTAAGCCAGCTGCGGAAATGGGCACGCTTGGTGTACTAACCGGAAGTTTCTGCATATGCAGTATTAAGTGCTTATGGATTAATTAAGAGAAATTGTATATTTGACGTACTCGTAAAGTGTAAATCAGGGTATGAGGTCACACTTCATACTTCAAAACTTTACAAAAGTATAAAACACCGGGGGTGCAAGGCGGAAGCGCTTGTAAGCCTGGCTGTTGCGTTCCGATCATGCACCGATACGACATCCACTGCGACACCCAGTCTGTGAGACTTT
>NW_026570851.1:0-3166 GCF_019649055.1 Paramacrobiotus metropolitanus
GCCATGGCTATTTTGGCTTTAATGCTAAATGAACATTTTCCGTAAAAACTCCGACATACTAAACGAAGACTCCTTTATCAGCTGGAAGAAAGTTCAAACCTATATCATCAGTACGCTTCGAAATATGAATTTATGAAGTATGCGACCTAAAGTGTTCGCCACTGCATCTAATGACTTGCTCGGCTTACCATTACGCGAGTATATGCAAGCTAGCGAATATGTGATATAAAGTCAATGGAAGCATAAATTTGCGATCTACATCTTTTGTCATACCGAGCCATAAAACGTCGCTGGACATCGGTAGAATGAAAGCAAACACAGAAAGACAATAGATTTTGATCACACGCAAGTGTGGCTGAAGCGGACACTCGGCTGTCTGGATAGTCTCTGTGGCGGGATGCATGTGGTGAGTGGAATCAGCCAACATGTGCACAGGAGACATAAACTTGCTTGAACTTTCGAAAGGTGCCGCTAAAAATGCAGCCAAATAACTTTGAAAATTAACTTCTAATTTCGGAGTTATACGACTTTTTTGAAACTCTGGCAACAGATGCAAGAACATCTCAAAAGGTTAATTGCGAGAGCGAATTTAAAAATATTCGGTTTCACTTAAGTTATAACGATAACCAACAAATGTAAAAGTTTTTTAAAGGCGGCGAATTTAAAAATTTGTTTTTTGAAAAAAGCCCTCGCAAGGTGCAAGATGTGACAGCTGGCGAACAAAGGCCCACGATGGTGGGAACAAAGGCTTTATTGAGGAATCAATAAGCGAGAACCAAAACACAAAGCACGTGAAGGCTCGATAAAGCGTATGCTAGTGTACAGCACAGCGTGAGAATGATTACTGAATCATGAACAAGCGGCATATCGAGCCGTAACATAGAAAAGCCTAATGCGGCACTGGGCAGATCCAACACGAGCGATGGCGAACGCTGATTGGCCGAGACGTCATGCCGTAGGTGTGGCAAGGCGGAGTCGAGGCCAGTGATTCGGCGTCGACTGAGCGAGTGCGTGCAGGCGTGAGTGTGTGCGATATTGTGCACCACTGAGCCATGCACCGGAAGCGGGGCTATCGCTAGCTGCCATACTCGTAGGCTGCCATAGCGACTGGCCCAACATGCCTCTGGGTGGGAGTCCGAGCCCCTGCGAAGGACCCGACTCCTACCGTCCCAGTGCCCGCTCCGCACACGACCCTATTGGGGTCGGTGACATCGCCTCGGGGGTGTCCGGTGTGGGTCTTTCCGGCACCGCGCTCTCCTCCGGACCCGTGGTGGCGGAACAACTCACGGCAGAAATCCGAAGGTCGGTCGGTGTTGTAGTTGGACCGGTGTAGGCTTCTGTTGATGATGGTCCGTAACGGCGAAAAGTAAAAAAATAGTGTTAATCAATCTTCTCTCTCTCTTGCGTTAATAGTAAAAAACATCACAATTCCTGGTGAGCAGGTTAATAAAAGAGATCTGTTACAGATCTAAAAATAAGAACATCATTCCGAGTAAAAAAAAAGTAAACTCAAAGTCTTTGGTCCGGGACTTTAGTCCGGGTGCTCATTCCGACTAGAGCTAATCCACGCACGGGGGCTCCAGTCCACTGGATGTCTGGTCATCCGGGTTCGAGGCATCGGTTCTCGAGATACCCGGTGTTTCCGGTTCAATTCACCGAGGGTCGGGTAAGAAACGGGCTCGAAACTTACTTCCGACCAAATGACTTCGGGTTAGACATGGGTCTCCACAAGCCGGGTGAGAAACGGGCATGAAACTCACATTCCGACCGGGGATCCTCCGGTTAAAGTTGAATAGAACCACCGTTGCCGGGGTTCATACGGTAAGGTGAATGGAGAGGCACCGTCGCAGTAGGCGAAAGCCGTAAGGCATCCTCTCTAGGTTAGGAACAAGACCTATTGGGTCTTTTGACGGGGGAATCTTCCGGTAAAGTACCGGTTTTCCGGGATTTCATCCGGACAAAAACCGTAATTTCGCGTCCTGTCGCCTATTGGGCAACCTGGACCGGTTAATGTCAGGGTTTGAGGGTCTGAGCCGGGGTAGGCTCGGTACACGAGGGTCAGCCTCGGTCAGAAAGTTTAAGTACTTTCGCAGCCTCGGTTAATGAGGTAAAGTCCGATGGGATCCTTGGCTGCTTTGGTAGATCGTGGTTACGCGATGTCCTGGGTATCCTATCCGGGCAAAAACCCTGTTACGGTCCTCTGTCGCCTATTGGGCAACATCGGGAGGGTTGATGCCGGACTTTGACGTCGAATCCAGGGTCCAAGGGTTGAATCCGAGGGTAGCCCCGGTTTTGAAGGGAAAAATTCTAAGTCCACTGGCAGCCTCGGGTATAAGTTCTAAGTCCGATGGCAAGCCTTAGGTGATGGTCTGTCGAAGGTTCCATCCGGGCAAAACCCTCTAAGTGACCCTCTAGCACCTATTGGGCGCTGAGGATAGGGTTGCTACCGGGGTGTAAGGCCTCTGGGCAGGATCCGAGCCTTGTTGATCCGGTAAAGGATGTCTCTGGGCGGGGGTCCAAGCCCCTGTGGGTTTAATGATGGGCCTCTGGGCTGTGGGAATCCGATTCTGGCCCCTGTTGGTTCGGGGGTTCCTATTGGGAACCGACCGAAACTGGCCCAACATGCTCTGGTGGGAGTCCGACCTCCATGGTCGGTGATGCCGGGAGTCTTCACCGGGCGACTAGCAAAAAGCATGCAAAAAGAGGCTTTCCTGCGGCTTTATTAGACCTAATTGGGTCTAAGCCGCGAGGTAGGCACTCTAAGGTTGTAAAGACGGGGTCCATTCTGGTTCGCCCTTCTGGTTTACCGCGGGCTGCTAAGCTGTGCTAGAGACCTATTGGGTCTCTGCAAGCAGCGTCGAGGTAGAGATCGTGGTTGGCGCGATCTGCGAGGTGGTTGAGGGTTGCCGGCGATCTGCGGGGTCTCTAGCTGTATCCCTTATTGAGGGTCCAGCTCGTAGCAAGATCGTGGTTACTCGCGGTCTGCGGGGGCGTACTACTGTATCCCTTATTGAGGGTCCAGCTAGTAGCCAGATCGTGGTTAGGGGCTGCGATCTGCAGTTCCTTCGCTGAGATATCCACGGACAGCCGTGCTTATGGCCGACCTCTGTGACTTTCTTCGGTAGCAGAAGTGGTTAGATGCCGCGGTCTGCGGGCTTAGGCTAAA
>NW_026570852.1:0-3134 GCF_019649055.1 Paramacrobiotus metropolitanus
CTAAGACACGGTATCCTCTGCGTTGTTCCACATTAGAAAACTTGACAATTTTTTATGTACATATTAAACTCTTGTACGATCTTCTGGACGCTGCGGCCATGCAATGTCCGCAAAAAGCGATTGCATTTTCCTAGTTTTTTATTAATCTCTTGTACAAGCTCATATAAAAATCAATAGTTATCACGTAATCAATTCGTCCGATGGCTGCTGTGCGCATAAAAGGTTTCCATACAACGTCAAATTAACTTTTTGCAAAACCTTGATTTGCCGTAGCACGGAAACCAGCCAATTGGCTACGGATTAATGTCTAAGAAACAGTGCAGAAATAATTGTGAGTGTAAAAAATCGAAAGTTTCCGTGTTTGTATGTGAACGAATCGGCACGCACAACCAAGACATATCAAGCCACAATCTTTTTCCGCACCATACAGATACCAGCAGTACGTACGTCGTATTGTTGTTCTGTGACCTGTCTTTGGTTAGGGAGTGGTGAAATGCTGGCGAATCCGTGTACTATACGCCGCCCAGCAAAATTAATAGTGATTCTAATGGTAGATCCAGAAGAGATCCACAGACGGAGACAGAAACGGAATCTATCCCGTGGAGTGAGCTATGCGGAAGTATAGCGAACTACGCGGAAACACGAAACGTCGCACCGCTAATAGCTGACTTTTAATATTGAAAGTCTGGAGCACAGAAAATCAACAACTGACTGACAACTGCACACACATCAATCGGAGAGCCAATTCAACAGTGCGCAACACTGTGCAGCACGTGCTATGCCGCGCCCACTAATAGAACACAAGCCAATCAGCGGCGAGACACAACACAGACACGAAATCCAAAGGCGTAGCGCCTAGCGCCACGGGCGTGAACGCTAGTGAGGCCTCGTCTCACATGCCTCTGGGGGGATGCCGAGCTCCTGTGAGGCTGGACACACTCCCGAATCCACGAAAAGACGGTCGCCGGTGTCTGTGCGTGCTCAAAACATCAAATTCTCTTATTCCATTTTATCACATTAATTCCATAAGGCACAATTCCATTTAATACGATGTGAATAAAGAGATCCAATTAAAAAAATACTATCAATTAAACACAAAACAGATCAACAAAAGTATTAATCAAATGTAGACTAGGATCCTCCATTTCTGACTCGTAAAGGTCACAGGTCCTGTCCACCGTTTTCCGCACTTTGGCCCATTCCGCTCTGTTGAGCAAGTCCGCGCATCCGTAGTGCGACTTTTCATCACAATCCGCTTGAGAATCAGGTGCGTATCATGTACGACTTAGGAATACTGCTTCAATCTTTGGAATATGGTGCGTATCATTCGTACGACTTCAGAATGAGATCCAATAAAGGTCATGGAGGGACGTCAATGAAGACAAGCGTAGTTCGCTTCCTCCCTAATAAAGGTCATCCTTTGTTGAGATGATCCGTTGAGATGTGCGACTCGTTTTGGGTTAATGTTCCCAAAGGTCACGCGACTTTCATTCCATTACGGTGACTCTCGTTGGGCAATTGATGATCCCAAAGGTCATCCGACTTTTCGTCAAACTTCCATTAAAGGTCATGGAGGAACTTAGCCAATTATCTGCGGCTTTCAAGCACTTCTTCGCTTGCCTCCCTGGTAAAACTTGTAGTTTGACCTTGTAGTCGCACATCCAACTTCAGTATGCCTCGAGCGGCCAGAGTGCCGGCAAGTTTACCGTAGCATCTCTGATGGGGCCGGCTAGTTACCGCATTGAGTTTACCCCATGAAATTTCCACCTTAAATCTTTTATCCTTGTTCGCCGCTTGTGGCTAACATCCATTACTACGAGAAATCCGGCTTGGTTACCGTAGTTTTCTCGTTTTAATTTTGACACTGAATCGCTTGAAAAGAGTGCCGGCATAGTTTACCGTAACAACTCTAATGAGGCCGGCTAATTGCCGCATTAAGTTAACCTCATCAATGTTCCACCTGTTGTCTTTCTCTTTTTCGCCGCTTGTGGCCCCGTTTCGTATTCAAGAGATCCGGCTTGATTACCGTTGTTTCTCTTGTGCATTTATAACACTGAGTCGCTTAGAGAGGAGAGCCGGCTAACTGCCGTAACTACTCCCTTGGGGCCGGCTTTATAGACCGAATCAATTTCAACCCCAATAGATATTCCACATGATTTCTTTTAGGCAATTCTGTGCTATAAACGCTGCAACCAACAAATACACAAATACAGTTTATGTTAACATGTCACGTCCTTTATACAACACCATTTTCATCTTTGTGACGTACCGACAAGTGCCGTAGACGTCCTTTTAATAGTGTGATCCTAAAGGTCAACACTATTCCATTTCATTTGAATCGCCCTCGCCATCTCTCGGCGGGCGTTTCTTAGCGCTTTCCGGTTGGTTTCGGTCGGAAGTTCGGTCAACTGGTTCCGTCGAGTCAACTTCCATGACCTTTGTCGGGTCGACTTCTCGTTGGCCACGACCTTTACCTTGGCGACGAAGCTGCTTAACCGCCTCAAGTCGATGGCGTGCGTCATTTTCTTCTAGTCGCAGTCTTCGGTTATCGGGGTCGTTAGCTAGGCGACGTTGCACATCAGCGAGATTCTCCCTAAGCTGCTGGTTCCGTATACCGTCCCATCTGGTTAGGAGCACGTTCCGGACGACGGTCACTTTTCTTCACCAAGAAGTCATTAATGTAAGTCTCGACTCCGTCTACCGGTTCCACATAGTCACTTCCTAGAGAATCTTTGATCTTATTGATCCTCTCTTCAACTTGGGAGGCATGGCTGTGTCAAGTTGCCCTTTTCCATCCGTGTCTTACATTTCTTCAGCGCCTTTCGAGCATTATGGGCTATGCTAATGTGTTCCAACGGTTGTCCCAATTTAGCGACATGAGCCCGGAAGAACGGTGGAATGTCGTCCTTCATAGTATTAGACATAATTGATTCTGTGTCTTGTAATGTGCCAATCTCGCAGCGAAGACCTTTTGCCCCATCCTCTTTTTTGCGGCATGGTCCTTCGGATCCACCTGTAATCCAATCGATGCTCTCGCAGCTAACAACTTGAAAGCAGGATTCACAGCATCGTAAAACAAACTGAGCCACATATTCCTGTCGTTCAGGATAATCACGATAGTAGAACTGTGTCAT
>NW_026570853.1:0-3130 GCF_019649055.1 Paramacrobiotus metropolitanus
TGTTAATACAGTAAGACGTACTGTTACATGGATATTAAACAATCACAGGGGTCATCCTGTACTGTACTTACAAAACTCTGATTGTATTGTCATTTAAGTAGCTACTGTAATCCGCCCGCATGTTTCTGCTGTTTGTTAATATTCGGATGTGATGTTTCTTTTGTGAGTTGTAAAGACTTAGTTGTCTTTGTATTCGATCAATAAATACGTACGTACCAAGTAGCTACAATAATCATAAGGTCGATGCTGCGAGCACGGAACAACACGAACGCTGGCTGCGTGCACGGGTGTTTGCACGGGTTTGGCCACGTGCACGGAAACGGGCTTTGGCTGTGTGCACGGCAAAATTCTTTTTAAGAAGTTTAAATTTTTTGAACATATCTACACGTCTTTGTATGTTATGTTTAAACTTGGGTTTTTTATCTATACATGTAAGTTCCAGTTCTATTTCTTTTAGCAAAACGATAACCAGTATTTAGCAAAATAAGTTGTCAGAATCAGAATTTGACACGTATCTGTACTCGGAAAAACTTGGTCAGCAACTCAGCATTCACCAGTCGCACACTATAACGTGTCAATACTGGAGGTCTTTCTTTGACGCGGAGAGCAGCGAATAATCCGAAAAGGTCACTATTTCATCTCCTGACAAGTGAGCAGAAGCATTGACGATCCTGGGTTTATAAACTATTAATTTCCATGAAGACGATCCCGTCTGGGCATTGCGAACGGGCGAAAAAGGCAGTACGCTGTGGCGATTGGCCAATGTCATTGATGCGTGTGATCCTGAAGATTTCTTCAATTCGGACCCCTTTTTGGTGCATGCCTTCAGACAGTCACAGATGGTTTAATGAAATTACTCTTGAAATTTTTTACCTTTGCTCAAATTTACTTAGAAAACAAAACAAATCCTCGTACGTAATTAATAATCTGATAGTTATGTACTATGCACGATGAAGCAGCAGAGACTCACAGTGCTATGAGGCACGAACCTGGCAAGGTTCACGCCGTAGAATCGGAGTTGACGTAACTCTGTCTACCAAAGAACTCTGGCAATGCTAAAACGCCTACGCTATGGAAAAGCGAAAATAAGACGTGATTGCTAGAATTTTATGACAACACTACTTTTGATAGAAATTCCTCATGGGCAACTTCGCAGGTTGCATAGGGGCATATGTTGCACAAAGAACACCATGCGTTCGCTACACGTAAGGCGGGCGCGCAATAAAACACAACAAACTGCCAAGCGAGGGTGTACGCATAGTGCGATACGTACGTATACGAATTACGAGTACGTCTGTCAATGTAACGAAAGATTATCATTGAAAAGTGTGTTTTCATTTTATTCGCGCGCAGCAAGCAAGCCATTAATTCCGCTACCACGCGAACAGCCATTTCCTTTTCCTCCTGCCAATATTGCATCTGCAGCTGAACCCGCACACCCCGTTGCGAACTTTGACTACTTCTATACATGTCTAATTAGGATTTCGCCTAAGCATGAAAAACTTTCAGATGGGATCTTTTGCGAATTGTGCCCGAAATGCGTAAGCAGATCGCTTTCTTTTAAAGCATATGTGATTAGCTGGTAAAATTTTCTTTTTAGGAGTTGTCAGTCATCCTACGTTTGGTGTAGATGGTGGTGATACGTATACATTTCGAGTAATATGTATTGTACAGGGTTTGTTCTCCGTCCGGAGCAAAGGGCGCCGAACACTTTTGTGTTGGTCAGCATATGTTGTAGAAGCCTTCCGTCCTACCAGCAAAAGAATTTCATCTTCGTTGCCTGTGAATATTGGTAGACGAACAAATGGTTCAGAAAGTTAGTATGGCGGATCTAGCCGGTTTAGTAATCTTTTATTAATGTCAGTTGTGGTACAGATGTTTCCGGATGGCAAAGCACCGTACCGACAAATCCCGTTAGAGATTCCAGCACTGGAAATGAACGATGTGAACGTGCAGGAAATTTGTTGGGTAGAATCGACACCTCAGGAGTTGGCAGTGTTAAGAATGTTACTTTGTTTAAACTGATTATTGTACAGTTGTACTACGATCAGCCCGTCTTAATACTCTGCAGGATTATTATATGTACGTGTACCTGGCCAAGCGGAAATCGGTTACGCAGGTGGTAGATCTAGAGTCGACGTTTGCCGAAACACAGCTAGCGATCTGAACGAAAGCGTTGTTTGCTTAAATTGAATATTTTGCTGCTACGGAACCACCGAATTGAGAACTAATTGCAGCCTTACATCTTTAGGTGATTATAGCCGGCTGATGAATATCCTTTCATAAACTTTCGTTTTTTTACTGCAAACTCTTTCGGTATAACGTCTCAGCGTGTGAATGATGTGTAAACAAGAATACCGGCACGACTGATCGGCACAGAAGCTTTACTTCTTATGGGCGTAGCGAACACCGAAGACAACATTCTGGCTAAACACACGGTCGTCACAACAAACAGCAGGAGAAACACGAACAAAACCGCACAAGGAGAGGCGGACAAACAAGCAGCTCAACGCAGTGAGCCCCCAAAAGAAACCCAAGGAAAACCCGTGGCTGCGGCACGGGCAAAGACAAGACGACGGTCGTTGTCGCGCGCGATGTACTTCTCAAAACACGCGCTACGCCAGTTACCCTGCGCTTTTATAGCATCTGGTGACGCTCCACATTCGGACGCGAATGTTGCACCACCGCGCAGGAAGGAATGAATACTGAACCTCGCGCCATCAAACCCCGCTGCGTTTAACGCGGTATGTACTATGTAGTAGCTGTGTGAAACGGCCACTTTCGTTTTATATTTTTACAAACAGGCAGACGACTGAATCTTTTAAAGGTTTTCCAGGTCCCGACTGGATCTTTATTGATGCTCATAAAAAATTCCTTTGTCATTTGATTGACTTGGTCGTCTGGTGTAAAAAATGAATCGGTGCGGTGCTTCGTTTGATTTTGGAGGTACGATCGTTTTTTGAAAAGGGGGTTCTTTCGCTCTGATCAAGATTCTGTAGACAGTTGGTACCAAATTACCAATGCAGCCGCGCCATCGATGCATGCTGTTTTTGCGGTATAATGTACCTATACCCCACCCACCGGATGACGTTTTTTTAAGATAATTAATACATGCCAAGTAGTAATATCA
>NW_026570854.1:0-3105 GCF_019649055.1 Paramacrobiotus metropolitanus
CCTTCTCGTCTTTAAATTATTATTAAAGTATTATCGAATGAACATAAATATTCTTTAATAAGCAACGCGAATTTCGCGAAAAAATGGTAGTGTACGAAGCCGACGGCAATAACCAAAAGGTGGCGTGAGAATTCTTTCTTGAAAAGTAGCGCGAATGGCCAGAAGTGAAAACGTCAGTTCGTGAGAACAGCCAACAGGTGTTGCGAATTGGTGGAGCAACCATACGGTCCATTCCCATAATTTTATGTGGCACCAACTTTGTTACTACTTTAGGATTTTAAATTATTGACATTTTCATTTGTAGCATTTTAAATTTTATTCCTTTAACGTAAGTGACTTAGTGAATATATTGTAGCTAGACACTCCTATCGAGATTTATGGTTGGTTTTTGATCTCGTCGGACACCGAAAGTAATCCTATGCACAATTATTTTTCGCTGAAATTATTTGACTTGCTTGCTGCTTATCCTGCCCTACTGAGCCGCAGCTAGGCGTTGCCTGCGGCTCTGCCTTCGACTGATAAGTGGTCCAAAAAACAAGTACTTGGTATTACCTACAAATTTTTATCTGCTGCTACAGATGTAAATAAATTTTAAAAATGCTTTACAGAAGTTAGTAATGCACAGGGGTTCACTGTACAGAATGGGATTGCCATCCAACAATGGTTTTTGAAGTGGGATGTGATGGAAATGTAAACGTGAAGTGATGGAATGGTGTGATTGGTGGGACGAAAATATATCTGTAACTGACCTTTTCGTAAATTTTACTTTGAAAGGTTCCTTTTAAAGTTTTCATAAAGCATAAAGGTTGTAAAAACAGTTATCACAAGAATTGCATTATCAACCAAATCAAATGAACTATAGTGTAGCGGCGTAAGTACCGTAATGGTGCTACATGCCCTGATTATAAATTTTCCCCCATACAGGGTTCGCCTAATTTAAAAAAGAATTTGTAGCGCGCAAAAGTCAAGCGGCATAACTGAAGCACAAAAAATTTTTGTACTAATTTTTGGATTTGCGTAAACAGCAGTGTAGAGATTCGGATTAAAGTGTTATCATCCGTTGCGAATAATTGTTGCAAAAACGAAACGTCAAAAGGCATAATGGGCCACCCTCGGGTTGTCACTAGCCGACAGTTGCTCAACCAGTTGAGGTGGCGGGGTAGTGACAACAGCCACGTGAGGCGACAAACTACGCTCGGCAATGTCATGGTGACCTTTCTAGCGACTGTTGTACGCGCAATAGGCCGAGAGTAAGGTGGCTGCATGGGCGATGCGAAATCAATAAAATGGCACTGACCTTCCTGATGATGGATAAGAAAGATGGATGAGCCGCCCACTTTCGCCTGCTGGCATCCATTCGTCTGACTACGACGGAAAGTGTGCCCTTTGGGTATAACGTCAATTCACCGACCTATAAACTGCTGACCGACATGTTGCTGACTTACACAACAGGCTGGCCGACAAATTGTTGACCGACAATTTGCTTTTCTCTAAATTGTTGACCGACGTTTTGTCGAGCATTTTTGCTGACCGACAACTTGTTTTTCAGTTCGATGAACTGATTTGTCGGTTTTTTTAACTTTTTGTTGTTTTTTTCTTAGGGTTTTATAGGTTTTTTAGGGTTCTTAGGTTTCTTAGGTTTCTTAGTTTTTTTAAGATTCTTAAGTTTCTTGGGTTTCTCACGTCAGCAAAATGCCGTCAAAAAGTTTTTAGTGTTCACAAAAAGTTGTTCAGCGAGATATTGTTCAGTGGTTTGTCGTTCCAACCAACTGTTCGTAATCGGTGTGCCGTAATGAATATAACTGTTTTCTTCCGGGATCTGAACGTTCGGGCTGACAGCAAACCTGAGTGACCGACCGAGTGACGGCAAAGAGAGAAACGTCTATTTTCGCGTTAAAATTTTGAATTAGTAAGAAAAGCTACACTGAGAAAGTGTCAGAAGTGGTCAGGGGGGATACCCCAAAACTGAGCTTGTGGTACGGGCGACCGCCCGGTGGTGACGACTTTTCTAGATTACGAATTTTCGAAATCGACCTCAAAAATTTTGTAGAGAAATTTAAGGCGAGTTTAATGATGCTTTCAGAAAAATTTTACTATGAAAACTGTGGGAGGAGTATATTTTTGAAAACTGCAGGGGTCTCCAGACGCCCCTGTATGCAAGTTTTGTCTACTACAAAGCACTAACACACAATGGCACAATAGATTGGGTTGCACCGCAGTCGGAACGGCACAACGTCGAAATGCGCTTTCAAAAGTTGTGTCTTCGTTATAGTTCTGCATTCTTCATTGGTATCTTTGACCTGGTTCACGGGGTAGACTGGTAGTGTGGCAGTGTGTCGGCAAGTGACTGTATACGTGGTTCACTGGTGGTTCACTGGTGGTTCACTGGTGGTTCAATGGTGGTTCTATGTGGTTCTATAGGTTCACCTGGTTCACGGGTAGATCGGCAGTGTGGCAGTGTGTCGGAAAGTGACTGTATACGTGGTTCACTGGTGATTCACTGGTGGTTCACTGGTGGTTCTATGTGGTTCTATAGGTTCACCTGGTTCACGGGGTAGACCGGTAGTGTGGCAGTGTGTCGGCAAGTGACTGTGTACGTGGTTCACTGGTGGTTCACTGGTGGTTCACTGGTGGTTCAATGGTGGTTCTATGTGGTTCTATAGGTTCACCTGGTTCACGGGGTAGATCGGCAGTGTGGCAGTGTGTCGGAAAGTGACTGTATACGTGGTTCACGGGTGATTCACTGGTGGTTCACTGGTGGTTCTATGTGGTTCTATAGGTTCACCTGGTTCACGGGGTAGATCGGCAGTGTGGCAGTGTGTCGGAAAGTGACTGTATACGTGGTTCACGGGTGATTCACTGGTGGTTCACTGGTGGTTCTATGTGGTTTTATAGGTTCACCTGGTTCACGGGGTAGACTGGTAGTGTGGCAGTGTGTCGGCAAGTGACTGTGTACGTTGTTCACTGGTGGTTCTATAGGTTCGAGTTCTTATTTCGCAGTTGTGTTTAAATTTTACTTGGTTCAGAACCTGGTGAACCACTGTTGTCCTGTTCTATAGGTTCAAACCTATAGAACCACTAGTGTCCTAACTTGGACATTCTACG
>NW_026570855.1:0-3075 GCF_019649055.1 Paramacrobiotus metropolitanus
CCTGTATAAGCTGCATAAGGGCGTTGATTATGATGTTGAGTTGACGAAATATACCTTCAGCGGGATGTTCCGCGGGCTGATCGAAAACATCTTGGTTCCCGTGAAGAACGCCCTGGAAGCCGCTAAGCTGTTTCCGCAGGATATCAGCAAGGTCATCTTGGTGGGTGGCAGTAGCCGGCTGCCTGTAGTTAAGGAGACGTTGGAGAAGTTTTTCGGTCGGGACGGGGTGGTGTGTGCGGACGCCGATCCGGATGAAGCCATTGCGCGGGGCGCGGCAATGCAGTCGTATCGCATAAACAACCGGCAAGCGACAACTGTCCATGAGATCACCGCCTACCACTACGGATTGGAGATAGTGGACAAACAGCGACCGGGACATATGCGTATCCTTGACCTGATTCCCCGAGGAAAAGCGTATCCTATGAGTGTTACGGATGTTACCGTCACAGCATACGACAATCAGACTACCGCAACATTTCCTGTGTATCAGAGTAAGCGGATTCCATCTCGACAAATTCCGCATCGGCCAGTTTGTTATGTCTGATCTGCCCCCGCGGAAGGCAGGCGAGTGCCAGTTTGATGTGACATACAGCATCGATCGCAATAACATCCTGCATGCAGCGGCGCAGGGAAAGGGCGACATTTCCCAGTATAAGAAGGATATCGACATCAAACTGGATAATGTTGTGTGATTGCTTTAATCACTGAAATCGCTGGTGTGTTTGCTTTACATTTTTGTCATTTTGCTGCAATGGAAATGACAGCTTTACCACCGAGCCGAGCTTCCTTTTGTTAAATACATAATGTGCTTGTTGCTTATCGGTTTTCGTATTCTTCATACTGTCTTGATTTAGCTGCTTGAGACTGCCTGATCATACTACGTAATATCGAAACTTTCGGATGGTGAGCCTACTTTTGTTACGTTGTTGTGAAACAATATAAGAAAATCCTTATCCTGTGACTATTCTGCATAGGTGTATAATTTTTATTTTCCGCCTGTTGTCGTAGAAGTTTGCGAACATCGAAAATGTTATTACTGAGTACTGTGACTCCCGAAGACGTCCCATAAAAGGTATCGCTGTACGCCTAGAGAGTAATAAGAAATCTTGTTTTCCTTAAAGTTACTTGCAGCTGCAGATACAGTAAATATGCACTAAAATGAAAACTCGGCTAAGCATAAACAAATAAAATAGTTTTTGAAATAAATATTTTGATCACGAGTGCTTAAGCAAAGTTAAACAAAAACATAAGCGCCCCTTAAGCCTTAAGGCTTTTAAGGTGCTTACCTCAGCGCTGACGCACGCGTTTGCAGAATGTTTCCCGAATACACTAATGACGATGTTTCGCAAGAATCGCAATACTGGTGAGCTAATGGACGTTTCGCTTAAGTTGGGCTGAGTCATTTTGAGTGGTGGTCGCCGAAATCGTTGTGTTGGCATGAAATGCCGAGATAATTATGAAATTCGGGCTCTTTCACAGATTGCATATTGCCGAAATGTTAAAATGCAAAACAATGATTGTTTTCTGCACCACTTTATCGGAACCCGCGTTGGCAGTGGCGGTGATCTGGTAGGTGATTGGAAACCGGGAAAAGCAGCACCTTCATTGGTGGCGCAGGCCTCTGATGGATGGTTTCTGATAATGGCAAGTTGGAAACCGACAGAATACTCATGGTTGCCGGCGCTGCCGTTATAAAAATCGAAATCTGCTGCTATCAGTTATGCAATGGAATTATACAAGAAATTTACGCTGTTTACCGGCTGCGAATATTTCCCACTCTTCCTTGATATACTCAAATAGTTTGTCGCTTAAAATCTGTAATCACGACGTGTCGACCGTTGGTTAACAAACCGTCACGCATTAACGGTTTTGGTAGACCGCGAACGGTCATCCGAGAACTTTTACGTAAAAAAGGAGAATCCATCAGTAGATTGGTCTGGGCCTTTCCCACTTTCTAGTTTCGGGACTATTTAAACCGATGTCTCAGTTGCGAAGGCTACCATTTAATGCAAATTGTGATACGCACGAGTACTTCCGCAGGGATTTTCCACATTTGACGGATTCGATCTGGAACCAACATCTCGGGCATTACTTGACCTATTCGGGGGCACGATGAGCATTGTACCGTAGAGATATGCAATAAACCGTAGAAAACATTATTAACAATCTTCGATTAGTAAGCATTATACTGCCATGTCTCTAGCAGGCTCCAGGTTTTTTTTGCATTTTAATCAACCTGCAGTAAAACTGACTAATACAGTACAAGGACACCAGTTGTTCAGACATAGTCATAAGATTCCCGGGAAAACCAACTATAATGCACTAGTTGTGTGCCCACTGTCCAAAATGAACCGGACCGTAATGGACGGATCGTAATGGACGGATCGGGCCGTAATGATGTGATGGATACATGATACCAAAAACTACTTTAAGGAGTTATGCAAAAGTGACACTGCGATATTTAAAGTAACACTACGATTATAAAAAGCCTCTTAGCGTGTGAAACATTTCGATGTTGTTGTTTACTGTAGCGAGTAAATCAGGGAATTCGCAAATCGTTTTACCGAGCTACGATCATAATTAAAAGTAAATGAACTTATACGCCGTAATATTACGTGCTAAACCTTAAGGATTAAGGCTTACGTACTGTATTGCACGGCACAAGGTGGTTACCAGTGTAACTGAGATCGAAATAACGAAAGATGCTGTATGGCAGGTATCCGAAAGGCAAGATAGCAAGTTTAATACTAATTAACTTCGGACAAAGTTAGTCTTATGATAACAACCGAAAAACAGATGATTACACACAGCATTACCCATGCGTTAAAAGCAAAATGTTCGCTCATACTTGCAGCATCGCATAACGTTGCAAAAATTACGAATTGCAGTATTACACAACCTGTAGGACGGTAATTATTCCAACACAAATGGTAAGTATAAGACAGTACTTAAACCCATAAAGAGTATACCAATTAAAAAACAACGAAAAGCCTGCAAGTTTAGCAAAACGATAGCATGGCTCGGTGACCAGTGTCCACTCCCCGTATAACAAAAGAAATAAGCCAAAAAGTATAC
>NW_026570856.1:0-3025 GCF_019649055.1 Paramacrobiotus metropolitanus
CCCTATTAACAATGTTTACGTGAAACCACAAATCCGTGTGTTTCGGATGATTGATTCACAAAAAACGGCATGTGATACACAAATGTGCATGTCGGTTCATTCAAAACTATTTCGCGCCGACTGATAACGTCTGCGCAGTTACATTTTTCGCTGGTACAGCATGAAAGCTCTCCTGACAGAACATATTTCTTTCGGAAAACACAAAAAAATGGTTTCACTTGACAACATTTGTTGGCACCTGAGCATTCACCAGCCACCTAGCCGCCCTCCAAACATGCATATTATGTTTTGCATTCAGTGCTACTGTGTTCCGTTATCTTATTGCCATGCAATTATAGAAGCGCAAGCGCTTAAGTTCATACATCTTTATTGTAAAAAATAGGTTTATCTTTATATTCATACAAGCTTACCGACCAAAGCGTATTTATGCGCCGTTTTAATAGGCTCGTCAACGCGTGGTCAGTTTAAGTCCAGCTTGGTCTTAAAAAATTCCATATTTTCCATAGGTGTGCCAATAGATTTTTGTTTGTTTTATTACCCAGTGGTCAGAAGATGGTTTCACCAGGTCTTAAGTATAGGAAACGTAAAGAGCACTCGAAGTAAGTACGGTATTCACTGCACAGTTATGAAAAGCCCATAACACAATATTGACTGTAACCACGGAGACTATAACGGATACATAAATACTTCTTTTTTTAAGGTAGATTGTAGATGAAAAATTGTTATGTGAGCAGCAAATTACGTAAACCTCCATAAAAGGTAAAGTACATTGCCCAGTATGCCGCCTACACAGTATCTATACGTCAGAACGTAAAAACATCAGAAGTCAGGACGCCAAAAGACAGAACGTCAGGTAATCCGAACGTGAAAATTAATAACGTCTGAACGTGAAAAATCAAAAAACGTCAGAAATTCAGAACGTCTGAATATCACAATATCAGAACGTTAGAACGTCAGAACATTAGAACGCCAGAAGGTCAGAACGTAAAACTAAAACGTCAGAACGTCAGAAGTTCAGAACGCCAGAATATCAGAACGTCAGAACGTTAGAACGTCAGAACAGCAGAATGTCAGAATGTGAAAGATAAAACGTCAAAAGGTCAGAACGTGAGAACGTGAAAAATTAAAAACGTCAAAATGTCTGAAATTCAGAACGTCAGAACAGCACGTTAGAACGTCAGAACATCAGGGTGACAGATTGTGAAAAGTGAAAAAACGTCAGAAAGTAAGAACGTCAGAAGTTAAGAACGTCAGAAGGTTAGAAGTGTCAGAAGACTCAGAACGTTAGAAAATCCAAACGTGACTTCTATTTATAATGACCTTTCCAAAACAAAGCCAATGCTATCCAGTACTTAAGTGCCGAGCGCGGATGCGCGAGGCTACCTTGTAATAATTTATAATTATCGCTACACGGTGCAGTACGGTGCAATTTGGCTAATGGAGCGTTACGACTGTTATAATAATCATTACATCTATTAATTTAATACTTTACGAAAAGCACTGGCGCGCATAAGTTCTTTTTCTAAATATTAGAAAGGTCTTGTGTTAATTAATAAGTGCGTTTGCTGCTGATACGCAAAAATTAACAGTGCAATTTGCATAATTATGCATGCGGTATGTACAGTATACAGTACGTGCGACCGTGTACGACATAGTGCCCCTTGCAGATTTAATAGGCATTTATTATTATCATCAGGTATTTACGTTTTTTATACTAATATAAGATAAATGACTGCAAAATCTGTATTTGGGCGCTTTTTGTATTCCAGACACTTTAACCTTTAACAATGTCGATCCGCGTACTGGACAGTGGACACCAGAGACACGGTATCCTCCGCGTAGTTCCACTTGACAAATTAATGACTGTCAAAACTTGAATACCGTATATGGTGATTATTATTTTATGCAAGCTTGTACACGAAAATAATAAACATTTTCAAGTTTTATAATGTGAAACAGCGCAGGGTTGCCGAATCTGTAATAATACTGCATTTTCTGATAAGCGCAATGATAATACCGCATTTCCGTAGCAGCGGCACAAATCTGAAGCACCAATTAAAATTACTACTAATTACTAATTATAATTACTACCCTTGGGAAAGTGTTGCACAAAATATTGCCCTTTGACATGCGAAGACTTATTGCAGGCGTGCACATACGCGTACACAACTGATGCGAAAAAAGCATCTTATCAGTAGTTCACACAGAGTCAAGTCTCAACGCTTGTGAATTCCTTGCACTGTTCCATTACGCGCGGCAAAGTTGTCAGTGATACTACTCTCTGTCCAAACTCGATTTTTTAGTCGAAAGCAGTTCATACCGCACTGCACCACTAAATCTGATTTGACTAGTGTTATCCTTCCTAATAATCTTACAATTACTGGCAGGCGGAAGCTAACATACATAAGTCTGATGTCATTTATTAGGATAAGATAATTAACTACAGTACCTCCTGCTCTATCATTGAGTCTTTCAGGAAAAGTCTGGGTAGTGCAACGCTGCACCCATATCTGCTTCGAGAAATATGTAGCAATTGCAAACCGGTATCATTGTGCGCATTGCTCCGCAGCCAGCGCTATTCTGATCTGATGGCATCACAGTCAAATTACAAGTTCAATTAATGCTGTTAGCAGAGGTTGGATACTGGAGTGAGAATGGGTTGTCGAGCAGAAACTGGCGGTTGTTTCTGCCGAATGCAGTGAGCAAAAATGCATTTTCTAACTAAAAATCTGTTGCATTTTCCAGTTAGAAAATCGGTTTAGCTAGCACTTTAATCTGTTGTCAGATGATGAATGTCGTACGTAAATGATAATAGTGCTCGTTGCTACACAGTTTTTCAATGCCGAATTTGCTAATGAAGTGCGGATAATAAAAACTCTCAACAGAATAACAACATTGAGAAGGAGCTCGTACCTTAATACTCACAAGCAAGTACGAGTCTGTAAACAGAATCTTCAACATTAAGTACTCGACAATTAATAAAATTAGTAACAGATAATACGATTAGATACAACAAATTTTGTGC
>NW_026570857.1:0-2862 GCF_019649055.1 Paramacrobiotus metropolitanus
GAGAGTGTTACATCAAGCCGGTTACCGGTATCCTGTAGTCGTTTTGTACGACCTGAGTTGTACGACAACACGATATTACCAGCCTACGTGCACCTGTTCCAGTACACGCACTCTGTCCCAACTGTGTAAATTATTATTAAATTAATGTAGTGTTGATATTGTATCTGTGCAGCACCTGTTTAGATGAACTAGCCAGATATGGGATGGGCTTGGTAATATTCTCAGTACAGCGATTACTGTTAGAGATTAGCGATTAAAGTTGAAACAGCTGTATATATAGTTGCGGGACAGTGCTATGATGTCAGAATATACTGTATTTGTCATACTGGATGCAACAGAAGTTGCTCAGTAAAACACGCTGTTTATGTACGGTCGACTACCAAGTGGTGTCTCTACACCGTATTCAGAGAGATGTTCACCGTTCAACAATCTAATGAGGATTCCCATTAGATTGTTGAAACATACATTTTTCGTTAAACCGACGATGATGAAAAAATCGGTACTTTTATTTGTGGTCCAAGCGTTGTGGATCATGTGCCAGATCGCCGGTAAGAACTCCGAGCTAATCCTACCGCTTCGAAACGAGTGCAGGATAGAAATTCATATCGACAATTAAAAGCTGATAGTAAATTTAATACGAACAAATAGTAAAACTTGACAACAAAACAATAAATAGTAAAACGACGTTGAACTGTAACAATAATGTTGATACTGATGGTACGCAGTCGTGGTGACCAGTGCCATACAATGAGATCATGGTGTATAGCATTAATTTTTAACGTTTCTGTTTATGACGACAATAAATGTGACCTTTTGTAAATCTCAGGCCGATCGGATGCGCTCTGCTCGTTTAACCGTGGTGACAAGGTTCCGACAAATTTCGAATGCCGGGTGCAGTCCTGCGGAGGGGCGGGACGGCTAACTTTCCAGTCAGATGGCAACCTGGTCATCTATGATGGCAGCGACCGCCCAAAGTGGAACAGCAACACCGCCGGCCGTGGTGATCAAGCCTTGTTCCAGACAGACGGGAATCTGGTCATCTATGATATTTCCAGCAGAACCGTGTGGGACAGCCAGACAGCGGGAAGAGGGCGTCGGCTCGTTTTTCAGGATGACCGCAATTTGGCTATCTACGACAACGCCGATAATGCGGTGTGGAGTTCAGGCAATTATTTTAAGTGTAATTAACGTGGAATGAATATGATTGTAAAAGTTCTGTATCATCAAGGGCTGATAATTCAGGAACAAGCCACTCGTTATCTTTTATTGTGCAGGTTAATTTTTGTTGTATATGTTTTGTGCCGTTATAAATGAAAAATCTAATATTTGGTATTATACATGGATGTATATGTTTTTCTGGCATTTGTGCAGTCAGTCTATTCGTTTTACACGTTCAGTTCAGGTTACAGCCGCATTTCGTGTTATTTTGTTAAAAATGTCTAAATGAAATTAAAAAATTTGTTGGCATTTTGTTCATTTCATCTGGAAATTTATTACTGCACTCGAGTGTGCACTGTGGACTTAATCATATAAATTTTAGGTCGCTTCGATGCACCCCAAAATTTTAGGGCGCATAGTTAATTTGCTATGCGCCCACAAATTTCCGGTCTAAATGAAAAGGCCAATATTCTATGGTATTATCGTCAAAACGGGGTAGTTGCGAATCTACAACGTTGCTGGAAGCGCGTAAAGCAGACTAAGGAAGTATTGCAAAAAGTAAAAGGTATGGATACTAATCCGGCAAAAAGATTGATGCGGCATCTTCGATCATCAACCTTCAATCTGTTTACCATTCAGCCGGCCACACTCGTACAATCCACTGCGGAACTATGCTGCAGAATGTTGTGTTATTATGGCTCACTAGCCAGGCATAACCGGTTTTTAATTCAAAAGAAATTGTTGCACTCTCTTTTAATTATTCTGAAAGACTGTAAACCGAGAAAACTGCAACGTTCCGCGAATTTACTCACGTTGAAAAGTTATTTCCAGAATTTACTGACGGCGTTGAAAAGTTACGGGAGCCGCTTCGGCGTCAAAATTAGCGTCCCAAATAACAGTGAAAAAATTGTTCTCAGAAGACCATCGATAGTGATAAGAGCAAAAGAAATGAATGATGAAACTCGCGTAAAACGAAATCTATCGGTGAAAATTCGGTTAGTAGAAGTCCAAGATGTACAAACTACGGTTATTAAACCGAACTCGAAAAATGCTCTGGATTCGAAGGAAACTGCCGGTTTACGAGGGTTAAACCGGATGAAGAGAGCCGCCATGCACTACAATTTGCGCTATCAATGTTGCCTGTGCCTACCGCCGAGGCGCCGCTCCAGCCCTACGCTGTGGCGCCAAAGAGTGCCGATTCCAATGATCCATGTCCGCCAGTGTATGTGGGAAAACATTCCGGTGCTCTAATCCATAAATTCCTGTCTATCTTCACCTTCAAGCACTTTCGCATAACTAGAATGACAAATGGTTGCTCCAGAGCATAGTTCAAACTTTTCTGTCCCGAGATGTAAGTAACTTAAAGCTTTCTCGTGCATACACTGAAATGTGTCTGTGCTGAAGGATACTGTTTTGGGCAAGGCCGTATGATTACCGGGATTTTAAGGTAAACTTTCTTCCGGTAACACAGGTAAACTCTTTACCGGTACTGCCGACAAAGCCTTTAATTTGTTAGTCAAAGTCCATATGATCAGTTAGGAAGCGTTTAAACAGTTCGGTTTTACCTTTTAAATAGACAACGGTTCTTGCAGTAACAAATGGGCATGCGCCGTGACGCTATTAGAACACGACGCTATTGGAATACAATACTACTCGTAGGTAAAAAAACATAAACTAACACGTTCAAAGGGCAACCACAATCTT
>NW_026570858.1:0-2802 GCF_019649055.1 Paramacrobiotus metropolitanus
CTTCCACCACGGGCAGCTCTCCCTGGTAACTTATCTGATAAGGTTGTTATGGTGTGTACTCGTACATAGCTTGAAATTTTGGACTTTAATTATTTCGTCGTCGTGCCACGGGAGGTGCCGAGCGCGTTTGCCTGGGACGTCCTAACGGAGTGAATCCGAGCCAGCCGGCTGCGACAAGTGCCCCAACAGCTCCCGGTATATACTACACAACTACAGCCCTAACCAAACTTTTATGTGTATAGCGATGAATTTCTGTATAACGATTGACACGTGTCTACTGCGGTAACATATGCTAAGATTAGACAAGAATCCTGAACATCAAGGTAACCTTCAAAAAATACAGTCCCTTTAATCTAATTCACGAATATTTCCTCAGCACACTGGAAGTCGGAAAAGTCATCGCTAGGGATTTTGAATACAGACAATCACAAGTAAAGAGATGACTAGATAATAACATGGAGGTTTGTATTTACAGGTAAAGGCGGACATCATCAGGGCATCTGTATGTACAGATGTGGGTGGTATATCCTCCTCCCCAAGTCAGTATTAGTATTACCACACAGTGCATGCTACACTTCTAAGAAGCGTATGTTGTTGTGATACTCGTTATTTTGTTTCGGTATGATTTGATATTTCGCAATTGATATCATGCTAATTGCTTTTACTGCGTTGTTATTCATAAGCTATTTTCAAACTGCTTTCAGCATTTCTGCTCAACAGTTGAATCAACAAAACGAGATGATACAAACGCTTACTGCCTGCATATTAAAATTGTGCATGTCGGTTTTCAGCCTTCCTTTGCAGTGCTTCATCTAGTATCGAGGTTACCATTTCAGCAAAACCACTGCTATTTCTTCTGGCATCGGTTTCGTTATACCCGCAATTATGAAAAAACGAATGGAACGCCGGTTTTCTGCTCCAGTCGGCTTGAATTTCACCGGCAATAAACTGGTAAGCCGTTTCGTATCCCGGGTTGTTGGAAATTTGATCATCTATGTAGACCGTTCTTTGGTATGTGGGACTTTTATTGTGAATCTCCCAGGGAATTTCTCCACTATTGTAGACCCATAAATGAGGTCGGTAGTCGTCTTTGTATGCGGTCAAGATATCTGCAAGGAAAGGTGACCGGCGGTGACAGCTCAGGAAGCCGCTATTAAGTTTCTTAAGATGTGTTTCTTCTTTTGTCATGAGACAGTCGTATCCATTATCGAGTAACGTAAGTAAACCTAAAAACAAATCTTACTGAAAAGACAGCTTCCTAAACAATGCTACTGAGTTTACTTAAAAGCATCAGCAAAAGCAATATTAGAATATTTTAGATTGCATACGGTAGAGGCTCCGTACATAGACCCGCACGGCGTCAGATAAGCAGTACGTTGGCAGGATGAAAACTGCTTCATATCTTTGTGCGGTTACGTTTTGGTCACGTACAGCAAGGAAAAAATTCTTCGAGTCGAGTGCGCGCGAGGACATGACCACCCTGCTAACGGTCGGCGGTCTGAGTGCTAAAAAAAACCGCGGGCAGCATACGATGGCCAGCCATTCATGTCTCTAAGCCGTTGCAAGCATCCGCGTAAGGCAGATAGTTTTTACGCGTCACCGCACGACGCTAGGTTACAGCTGCTAACGTCGCGAACGGACGTAAAACAACCCGGAACCGAAGGTTCCACATGGAACCGGAGTCGAAACTAACACAAACCTTGCAATCTGAAATAGGCTGTTAAAACTTTGTGTAACTACGTGTGCACACCTTGTTCGGTTGATACAGCTGGATTAGGACCCTCGAACACGAAAATTTGAGTTTTTTTACTTTTCCAGTGCAGGAATGTTGTTTTTTAGAATATTACCATGTAAGCATGATAAAACCCTTAATGCACTACGTCTCCCAGACGTTCACTAAGGGAAAAAGCTCGACTTCTATTTCCACCAAGACAGCTGTCCTCCCAACAACTGTGTCGCCTCCACACAGTTGCATTAATTTATATACCACATCAATAAGTTCTAACTGATGGCACCGTACCACGGTCCGGGAGGCTGCTCGCGGAGGGCCTGATCGTCCGGGATATCCTGTCTTTTCCCTCACGCATTAGTTAGGTCTTCCAGTTTTAAATTACCGTATACGATGGTCCGTGATCAACTTTGCCCACATTGACCAAGACTTTTCACACCAAGCGCTAGCCTGGCACTTCACGTGCAAGCATCTTACCGCAAGCAAGCCTCGGGTAATCCGTCCAGTCAAGCCCCACCATTTTTCACCGATAGACTCGGAAACATATCCAAACTCGAAGGGTACAAATACCACAGACCATAAAGAATCCCCAGAGCTGCGCGTGTGCGACATTCGATGCAAAATGTCTGGTCGCGGATAATTCGCCGAACTAGGAAAACGCGAAGCGAAGTTGTAGCATTTTTGTGGTTTGCAGTTTTTTCTTAGGTTACTTTGTTTGTTAGATATCTCCGGTTTCTTATGTTTTTCTCCGGGTTCTTCGATTTTTCTTAGGTTTTCTTAGGTTTGCATAGGTTTCTTCAATTTCTCAGGTTTATTTGGTGTCTCGCCCGTCTGTTTGTCACGAAATTAAAATTTACTGTATCTGTGTTAATACGTTGACTGCCACATAACAAAATTTAGCAGATCAGTCTTCCCTTTAAAACGGCCGTGCAGGGAAATGTTGGGTGGTCGAAACTGGCTCACGACGAAATGCCTTGCGGCACGTCTTACCGACTTAATGTTCCCCGCCAAAACGACGTGCGGCTAGATGATTCTGGTTCAAAGTGTCCGCGACCAAATGTCTTGCGACTATT
>NW_026570859.1:0-2712 GCF_019649055.1 Paramacrobiotus metropolitanus
TTGGAATTTTTCTTGCCGTAGAGCGATGACTACTATACTGCAACATTTACAATGACGCGTGTACAGGGTAATACCTCCGATATATTTCTACAGCTTTTTGTTTTTAGGGTTACATATTTTATTAAATACCTACCATAGTTACTATCCGAAATTAACTTGGATAGCGTTAGCAGTTAAAGGAAGAGCTGTGTTTATAATGTGCGTTTATAGTCCTTACTTTTTTTCCAAAAATTTCCATGATACGTAAAAACAAATTGTATCAAGTAACGCTATATAAAAGCGTTTCGAAGTGTACAGATCTACTGTTTTTCCGTGAAATGAAGAGGCGATTGCGGGGTATATGCAATTCTCTCACCTCAATATAAGTAGCCAGCGGTTCAAACACTGACCAGTCAAACGTCTTGAAATCATTGTTCGAAACAGTCAGGTATCTAAACTTGCTGGGCGCTGCATTTCCGCTAACTGGTGCAAAAGATTCAAAAGCATCGAGTGCTATTGTCGACATTCGGTTACGCGTCAACTGCAATAACGATAGCGCAGAAAATCCAGCAAATGTATCACGCGTGATGGAAGGCAAAAATGTATCTTGAATATTCAACAAGACAACTCTTTCTTTAACGTTGACAAGAAAAGCACCAACAGGAAAAGGTGGGTCATCGGGAGTTATGAGAACGCTGGAAATATCAAGGCGCGTGATATTGGGAAGTGGTGGCAGCGGATCAGGTACGGGCAGAATATAGTGGGAACTGCAGATTTCTAATTCCGATGAAAATAAGCCTATTCGCAGGAAATCAACACTCGTCAGAATGGCACTCAGATTATACACCGGCTGGTTGCATGAACAGATTGGCATGTCTGCTTCGCGAGTGCAAGCCGGCAAAGCGTAATAACTGTTGAACTCTGGACCTTCAGTTTCACAGGAATGGAGTAACGGGAGTCCATAATAGTGGCATAAATAAGATGTTAATTAGTGGAAAAACTCTCATTTTTACAGCCTGGTCAGGGCCCAGAACAATTGCAGAACAGCTAGGCTTGGTGGCAGCAAAATTTATTGGCGTTGACAATATTCCGACGCACGATCGAATCAGCAAAAAGCGCTATCCCTGGTTACAAAGCAGCCTAAAATATGCACACAGCGAGCGTTCTCATAGCCTCTGGTTATAATAATCAACCATACATTTCGCAGTTGGTAGGAAGTTTAGTTTCTGCCGCTGTCGTGGAAGCTGAATACTCGTTGCTCTTCGGAGAATCTATGATAGATTCTCCGAAGAGCAACCGATCTTCCGTTAGAATGTTAGCGGTATGACTCATTTTTGGAAGACTTTCTGCAAAAAACTGAATAATAATGCAGTGCGGGCCGCGGGGTGAACGACCAGCTGAAAATTAACGGTGTTACAGTAAGGTACAGTTTCCACACCGAACAAGAAAAAAGGAAGGTGACCTGAGAATCAAAGACGGTGTTCATGCCGCATGGATACACCGGTCAAAATAATTTCGATCAAATTTGTACTTCCAAATTGATACTCATATACCACGGTCGTACCTATTTTGAACTCAGACCACTGATTTCGCTTCTCTTTGGCCTCTGGTGACTTGTTGGAACCGGTTGACCGGGTTGAGTCTGATAACCGATAAGCATCACATTTCAGATGTTTAGAATTTGTAAATCGAAAAGCAGCTTAAAATATGTGTCAAACTTTAACAAGGACGTGTCTATCTTCAGTCACATCTACCCAAGGACCCACGCGAATGCTGGGCACACAAATCGATTTTAGAACTGTTTATAATTAGCCTCTAAGTACGAAAAGCAGAAGAACTAAAAAAAAAATTGAAAGCTATGAAAATTATTATCTCCTATGTAGATTTGGAATTTTTCTTGCCGTAGAGCGATGACTACTATACTGCAACATTTACAATGACGCGTGTACAGGGTAATACCTGATATATTTCTACAGCTTTTTGTTTTTAGGTTACATATTTTATTAAATACCTACCATAGTTACTATCCGAAATTAACTTGATAGCGTTAGCAGTTAAAGGAAGAGCTGTGTTTATAATGTGCGTTTATAGTCCTTACTTTTTTCCAAAATTTCCATGATACGTAAAAAACAACCAGGTATCAAGTAACGCTATAAAAGCGTTTCGAAGTGTACAGATCTACTGTTTTTCCGTGAAATGAAGAGTATGATTGCAGGTATATGCAATTCTCTCACCCTCAATATAAGTAGCCAGCGGTTCAAACACTGACCAGTCAAACGTCTTGAAATCATTGTTCGAAACAGTCAGGTATCTAAACTTGCTGGGCGCTGCATCGCTAACTGGTGCAAAGATCCAAAAGCATCGAGTGCTATTGTCGACATTCGGTTACGCGTCAACTGCAATAACGATAGCGCAGAAAATCCAGCAAATGTATCACGTGATGGAAGGCAAAATGTATCTTGAATATTCAACAAGACAACTCTTTCTTTAACGTTGACAAGAAAAGCACCAACAGGAAAAAGGTGGGTCATCGAGTTATGAGAACGCTGGAAATATCAAGGCGCGTGATATTGGGAAGTGGGTGGCAGCGGATCAGGTACGGGCAGAATATAGTGGAACTGCAGATTTCTAATTCCGATGAAAATAAGCCTATTCGCAGGAAATCAACACTCGTCAGAATGGCACTCAGATTATACACCGGCTGGTTGCATGAACAGATTGGCATGTCTGCTT
>NW_026570860.1:0-2687 GCF_019649055.1 Paramacrobiotus metropolitanus
GGAACTATTACTGGCCTGGAATGGATGCTGATTGTTGAAATATCAGGAAGTTACAGAAACTGGTTGTGTGGGAAAATAAGTACTTATCAATCGAGTACTGTGTTATGTGCCGTATCCGCCGGTGTGGTAGTTACGTGTACGAAAACGCTGTGCTGCGGTGCAGTGTTTGATTTCTGTAAAAATGATTTTAAAATCATTTTGATTCTGCAGTTGTCAGCAGTATGTTACTGTTTGACTTTTTGTTTGGGTAAAAAGTTCACAGTTGGGATTAGAGTCGATCATCCGAAAGTAATTTGGATGATAGAAAATGTTTATTTGATCATGGGCAAGAACCATGTTGTTTCGGTTCTTGTGATCTGGTTCATTGACTGTGTTTGGTTGTTCGACTGCAAGTGCAAACTTGCAGTGGGGGTAATTGCCAGTAATTAGTGGAAATTAAATATCCACTTTTTGATGCTTTGAAGATGCCGATGAATGAACGGTATTAATTATCCGTTCAGATCTGTGTTTTTGATTGATTGGCTGTGGCCCGCTTATCAGAATTCTTGCTGTTTCTGATGTATTTGGCCTGTTCGATTTTGGATTCTCGAGCTCTTCGGAGGGAGAGGATGGATGAAAACCTCACCTGGATACGAAACGTTTGGATGGATGGACGATGAAACTGGACGCGCGTGGTGGAACGAGGAACTTTGGAGGACTTGGACGGAACACCAACTTTATCAACCTGGACCTCCATTCGAGCCCCCGTTACACCCCGGATTTGACACGCGAATGATGAAAAAGATTTCCCAGGATCACGGTACTTTTCCTGGATTTTTGGCGTTTCTTGATTTTGGTTCTGTTTGTTTGTTTGCTTTGATTAACGCGGACGTTAATTCTGTAGCAGTGGGGGTAACGCGCTATGCGTAGTTTGCGCGTATTACGTACGTGTTATGACGTACGTGTTGTCTGTTCCGTTACGTACGACGTGCTGTTCTTATCTAACGCATTTGGATCGCTAATTGCATCCGATTCTGTTTAACTAATCAGTCTGAAGTTTCTAACTTCTACTAAATCTGTGAGCTTGTTTCTAGCTGAAAGGTCGTGTGACTCTAGGTTAGAAGGAAGTTCATATCTCGTTCTGTTCTGTTCTGTTTGTTCGTTCGTTCAGTTTGGTGATTAAACATTTGGGAAGTTCCTGAGTGTTTGGGTTTCGGTAACTTTCGTTAGGCACAGCAATCCGCTCGTACCTAGCGGAAGTAGGCAGTAGTACCACTTACGGAGTCCAGAGCATATTCCCACTCTACCGACTGAGTAGGTTTGGTCATCTAGTGGGCAGGGTGTAAAAGGTGGCAATGGCACCTGCCACTGGCAGTTGCCACCGGCAGTGGCATGTGGCATTTCGCCACTGGCAAGCGGTAAAACATGGCAGTTTTTAAAAGTGCAGCAAAATTAGAAATCAGTCTGCCTTCAACAAAAGTAATCTATAAACGGAATCGATTTCAATAAATTCTACACCTACAGATACTTGTCTGCGGCTAATCAACGACCTGTACCGCGCTTACCACCGGAATGAACGCTGCAACGCTGCCAAGTAAATTTATGTATAACGAAAATTTCTTTAAAATTATTTTATGTCTTAAATGTTCTAAATTTTTTAAAATTCCTACATTCAAAAATAGATAAATTTCCTTAATTTTTTATGCTTCCTTATTTTTCAGTATGTTTTCTTATGCTTTCTTTAGTTTTTTTTCATGTTATTCGGTTTTCTGTACTTTATGAAACTCGCAACACTGAGTATGCATCCTAGCAGACTATACAGCATGTCTTAAGCCGGGGCCGGAAATACTGTACATGAGAAGTTGGGGTTTTCGAGGATTTTGTGCTTTTCCGGCCTCTGATTTGACTCGCAAAATTTTTTAACGACGTACTACTGACGAAAACAATCTGCAGTACGAGAGAATGCTAACCGGCAATTCACTTTTCTTCGATTTTGTTGAGCGACGTGTTGCAGAAACAGTTTTGCTGAAAGGCAGCTTGCTTGCCGGTGCTAGAAAACCAGGTAAAAAATTAAGAAGCTCTAAGAAGCCATACCGATAAAGGGTCATAAAGCCAGAAAAACCCAAAACGCAAAAAAATAGGAAAACTTATTACAATATAAAGAATTTATGAAATTTTTGTGCTACATAAGTCTATTTTGCGGCGTTAGAGCGCTCACTGCATTGGTAGGGGTGGTACAGGTCATAGGCTGGCAGCTGAATGTCCTTAGATCTTATTGACCCGCGCACTAACTGCGACCAGAAGTTGAAAGTAAGAACGTTCTTGCACTGGTCCTTTAGGACTTCAAATTAGGATTCCTGGTTCGTGTTCCTGATCAGATTCTGTCGGTTGTTTACTGTAATAGTTGAGATAAAGGTTTGCTCTACCAATTAGGTAGTGGCAGGAAGTGGTTAACCTCGTACGCTAACCCGTCGAAGGTGTTTTTTACACGTTAATTTCGTTTCACAATTCACTGATCTGGATGGCTGACTGATTTCTGATTATTTCTACATTTTTGAAAATTGCCATGTTTTACCGCTTGCCAGTCGCAAAATGGCACATGCCATTGCCGGTGGCAAATGCCAGTGGCAGGTGCCACTGCCACCTTTTACACCCTGCCCATCTAGTGCGGTTGTCGCGGTGCGACTTCCGCATAGCATGTCAATACC
>NW_026570861.1:0-2667 GCF_019649055.1 Paramacrobiotus metropolitanus
TCCCCGCAACAACAAAGCTGGGACTGGAGCAGATGTACGCACCATCTACGAACAATTTTTCGCGGATGCTATCTGACGAAAACAATGTGAAAATTGATGAGTTCACACAGGAAGTTATCTTAGGTGAGCGATTAAGTTCTTTTCCTAACCGCATCCTATTGCATCGAGATTCTAGCAAGTACCGTGGTTACAAAGTTGGCTAACGGCTAACAGCATTATAAGAGAAAGTTTTGACATACGTATGTATGTTAGGATTCAGCACTGAAAGAACGATGTTTGTAAAATATTGTTATTAAATTATTTTGTCTATATTGCACCTGCAACCTGTTGTAGCCAACGGTAGGCTGCTTTACTGCAACCATTTTTTTGTAAAAAGAACAACTGTTATGGAGAATTGGGCATGCATTATTCAATGCGGGCCAGCTGGCAGTTGACAAAGCTCTTGTAATTAAGACGAGTGCAAGATTTAATTGAGGAAACCAGTCCTCACTGAAAAAATGAGTAAATGCAGGTGACATTATCACTGCAAGCAGAAAATGAAACGGTTTCCTGACGCCAGTGACAATAACTAAACTGCATGCTAATATTAGCATGCAGTTTAGTATGATTACAATTAGCATGCAGTTTAGTTCATGATTACAATATTAATATTGTAATCATGAAACTATAGTACGAGTACTCGCTTACACAGGTACAAGTTACAACTATTTCGTAACTGCAGTATGCTAGTTGTCAGTTTTAACTGAGCGACGACACAGTTTGCAGATTATGTAATGTGACAAGGCTTGCAATTATTGTACTGTAGCCGCTAGAGGGCACCACTTTTTAATCCGGCCGCTGCCCCCTGTCGGGCATCGCAGACGTTACTAGAACTACAAGCAGCGTAAGCGTCCTTTTCCGTACACCAGACTCTGTTGTGCTACTTTATCTAGCGGCTCCAGTAATTCGGGTGCCTATTTCCAATTAAAAAGATAATAATTTGCAGACTTGGATGAGCACGGTGTTAAAGCGACGGCTGTAAGTGGATGCCACCTAATATGCAACGCACTAGACGAACGCCATCCACATTTCGTGGCAGATCATCCGTTTCTGGTGGTCATCTGGAATCAAGTAGTCGGTGTACCCGTCTTTATTGGGAAGATAAATGATCCAACTGCATAATTTTACTACAGCGGCTTCCGGAATCAAGTCTGGGTCACTGCTTTCCTTGCTGGGCGAAAGTTTGGCCCATCAAAAGAAATCGTCGAACATCATGTGTTTAGTTTAAGTAATTCAAAAAAGCTGTACCTTTTTCGCCGCTCTCACATTAACTGCGCAGTTCATTCGGTCGATCCAAATTTTTTGATTATCAGGGCTGCATTGTTACTATTCGTATTCATTTGATCTGCAAAAGAATGGCAGCCGTGTAACGTGCAGCTTCGTAGCTTTCAGGGTAACATTCGAGCGTAGAAAAGCATATTGTGACCTTTTCAACCAGCCGTATGTATCCGGCAAAAATGTTCACGGTTCACGGTGTGAGCATATTTGACGGGCGAATATGCTACCATGAATACGAGGACCGATGGGTGCATGCTGTGACTGCATCTACTCTGCACGATTGAGGTGCGATTAGGATTAGCATTAGATCAAAGGCAACAAAGTGGGCGCGCATACCTACGGATAAAGTGCGACTGTAACGACAACTTTCAACATAAAAATTTGGAGTTTTTTAACTTCTCTTCTCGGAAGGCTTTCCAGTCAGTTTCAGAGCGGATCCTTCGCGCCGTCACCCACTGAATAGTCTTCATGCACATTTCGCACAGTGGCTGAACAGTGGTTTGGTAATTATTACAGCTTTGGATACCATCGCATACCATTGCTCGCTCAGCGCTGTTTTTAATTGCGGTGTACTTTCAGGGCACCGTTGAACGTGCAGTCAAGAAGTGCTGATCGGGTCAAGAGCTGCGATTGCCTTAGCCGTGTTTGAAAATTAAATTGTCTGTTCGTTTATCCAATCCACAGCTATACCTACTTATTGGTATACGACAACAACCTAGCAGTTGCTTGGTTGTATCAGTCACTTGTATGGCAACGGTTCCGCGTAGCAACTGATTCGTCGGGAATGACTCGGAATGTAACAACTAACAGTACATCAACACGTACATTCAAGTGGTGATTTTTTAATGATTAACCACATGGAATACAGGTTTCGAACAAAAATCCGCACACAGCAAATCTACCAATCCTGAAAACATGACAAACGAGAATAGCAGAAGCCTAAAAGACAGAACCCCCACATGTCACGCAAACTAGGTCACTGGTTAACGGTCGAAACGCAAAGCGTTGAATTAATAACCCCAGATCACATCGTGCGCAACAAGCAGAAAATCCAACTCCTAACTTCCACGTCCCGTCCGCCAGTCCACAGAGCTCGGAAGATTCACCAGCCAGGAGGTTCGCGAAGATGGCCACAGACAGTTGAGTGAAATGAGCGAGAAAGCAATGAAAATGCCGGGGTCCACCAGGGTTCCGGAGTCCCCATCCACGGTTCCCAACCTCAGCAGACACGAAGGAATCCCACGCGGAACGGCAAAGCACTGCACTAGCTAGGTCACTGGTTAATGGTCGAAACGCAGAGCGTTGAATTGCTAACCCCAGATTAGTGAGATTACATCGAGCACAGCGCCC
>NW_026570862.1:0-2662 GCF_019649055.1 Paramacrobiotus metropolitanus
GCGACCGCACAGAAGTCGGACGGACGCGACAACAAGTCGGCAAAGCTATTTGGAAGTCGAGAACCGACCTCCTAACGGAAAAATTCAGTCTTCGGACGGATGAGCACACAGTTCATCCGACCTCCCGAAGTCTACCATATCCGACTACAAGTCGGAAGTCGGAAACTCGATCAACATGACGGAAGAAGACCGACAGCTGCCTGCGGTGGACGAATTCGACTTGAAGGAACTTGTTTA
This sequence comes from Paramacrobiotus metropolitanus, assembly GCF_019649055.1. NCBI lineage: Eukaryota > Metazoa > Tardigrada > Eutardigrada > Parachela > Macrobiotidae > Paramacrobiotus > Paramacrobiotus metropolitanus. The sequence goes on from NW_026570862.1 coordinate 238, forward strand.
GCCCCACATGGGCATGTTATTGCAGGTTAACCCTAGTCGACCACCGATGGACAGGATGACCGACCTTGACAGAAAGTCGGACAACAAAGGAACAAACCGGATGGAAGTCAACCGTACACTTCCACCGACGAAACTCATGAATTCCGACCGGACCCTCGAGCCAGTTCGACTCGGATAACTCCAAACCAGGCTCGTGGTAGCAGATTGAACGGTTGTAATCGACCACTTTTGACGGAACTGCTGTACATGACGACCACAAAGGCCGCATGACTTACATACAGCTTTTTCCGACCTGAACTTTCGGAATTCGGAACATAGCCGAATTACCCCAGCCGCCGGTCGACTTACCGGTAGGCCGACCTTGGTCAAACCGACCTCGGTCCTATTCCCCATTCAGAGAGGATGCCTCGGCATTTGCAACCGCAACAGTGCCTCTCTATCCCTAACGGACGGATACGAGTCGGAAGTAAGTGTTTAACCGTGCTTATCCGACCTCGATGAATGCACCCGGTTACGAGGGGTAACCCGGGAACCGATGCCCCGGACCCAACTTACCGGATGAAAGTGGACAGGAGACCCCGTGGAGACTCAACTGCCCCGTGGACGTCATCCTAGTCGGAATAGGAACCCCGGACAGATTATTTTTTTTTAGCATTTTTCCTAACAAACGGAATTGTATTTTTCTAGTTCGATCTCTTCGACAGATCTGTTTTGTAACCCCTTTTTGCTCACTGAAATTGTGATAAAACTTTATTTCATACTTTTCTTTTGCGCTGCATAAACTTTCATTACATTTCTCTTTCACATTGTTCTCCGATGCCAACAGAAGCAAGAAGCCAGCCAACAGATGCATCACCGGTCCAACGAAACGCCCGAGCGGCTTCCGGATTTCTCGGCCGTGAGTGGTTTCCACTCATGGGTTCGGAAGTGAAGAAGGGACGGTCGACCAGACACCGGACTCCCACTGCCAGAGGACGCGTACCGGCGACCCCACATGGGTCCAACCGGAGAATTGTGCGGTACTGGTGCGGTACCGAGTCGGAGCATCCTTCGCAGGAGCTCGGATTCCCGCCCAGAGGCATGTCAGAGGCCCACGACTGCGCCTGGTGCGTACGGTCCACATAGGACGTACTTGCACTCATTGCTTGCCGTTACCGCCTCTCTCGCTGTACGTACGTGTGCTCCTACACTGCACTCATCCGCTGAAGCGGATATACGCAGCGCACACACTGAGCATACTCGCTCTCTCGTTCCTCTCTCGCAGTATGACTCAGCGTTCATACGCTCGCGTTGGATAGAGTCCAGTCTGCGCATCAACACACAGCTGATGGCACACAGCACGTGGTTGCCGCCAGTTGCTTCTTGACACGCCAGAGACGCTCAAGAACCACTTTTTAGCATCCACTTTGCTATTTAGCCACTAGTGCTTTGTTCTTGCTTTCCTGCTATTACGCAGCATTGTTCCCACTTTATTGGTACAATAAAGCATCACTTGTGATCTCCTCGTGCTTGTCTGTTACACTTTAATAATGATTTTATGAAAAACATTCTTAGTACGAGGGAGTACAATACAGTACATCTCGAATGCATATCGAGTGTTCGCCCCTTCCTTAAAAGTTTTTTGCACAGCGACTGCAGAGTAGACTGAGTAGCGTACGTGTTGAATAAACACAAAGGTTTTTAGGGAACTGAATGCACTTGCAGTTTTAAGCACTCGTATCAGCTTTCATGCATTGCCAGCGGCCCAGCACTGATGAGAAAGATTGAACGCTACACGACGACTTTTCTAAATTTTCGTTTTGTTTTTTTATTACAGATATGTTTCCCCCTACCCTTCCTTCCTTTGTCAAAAACGTTTGTTTTACGCCACACAGATCAAGAGGTGACAGATTACAGTTAGTTCAGCCATTCAGGACATGCGGCCATGTCGAAAAATCGTTTAGCGATGGCGAACACTGTCCTCCTCCATCTCAAACGATTTTTCGACATGTTCTGCTCTTATGCGAACGCACGAATGGAACGCTTCTGTAATATCGTCGCATTACCGAGCTTGATAGTCAGCGGCACTGATTTTGGGAGTATTCATTCCGTAGGAGTTGCGTCAGCTAAACAGAGTTGGAGCGCTCATTGCACTGGGACAAGATTCAGGCTGAGGTGCCCATGAACAAGCTGATTCTGAGCTTTCTTGAATTGCCATGTTTATCACTTGCCACATCGCATAGTGGCAACTGCCACTGCCGGTGGCAGCTGCCAGTGGCAGGTGCCACTGCCACCTTTTATCCCCTGCCCACCATGCACGCAGCCATACATTTCGCCGACCAGACTAACCGCACAGCTGGTTGCAGCAGCGGCTCCGTGTGACACGCGTGGTGTAACACATAAGAATAAATGACTTTGAACAAGCCAACACATTGCTGCTAGAACG
>NW_026570863.1:0-2649 GCF_019649055.1 Paramacrobiotus metropolitanus
TCAACACTTTTCGTCAGCGTGCGTGTTGCGTTCAGTTCGCTTTTATTTTCCATTTATTTAAACGACCTCAGGTCGCTGAGCCGAGTCTTAAACATTTAAATCAAGTTTACAACGAAAACAACAGAACAAACGGTTTCCAAAAATGCCGGCATTTTTCTTAATATTTGTCAACACTTTTCGTCAGCGTGCGTGTTGCGTTCAGTTCTCTTTATTTTCCATTTATTTAAACGACGAAAGTCGCTGAGCCGAGTCTTAAAACATTTAAATCAAATTTACAACGAAAAACACAAGAAAAAACGGTTTCCAAAAAATGCCGGCATTTTTCTTATAATTTTGTCAACACTTTTCGTCAGCGTGCGTGTTGCGTTCAGTTCGCTTTTATTTTCCATTTATTTAAACGACCTCAGGTCGCTGAGCCGAGTCTTAAAACATTTAAATCAAGTTTACAGAAACACAAGAAAAACGGTTTCCAAAAATGCCGGCATTTTTCTTATATAATTTGTCAACACTTTTCGTCAGCGTGCGTGTTGCGTTCAGTTTCTTTTATTTTTGTTTCCATTTAAATCAAGTTTACAACGAAAACACAAGAACAACGGTTTCCAAAAAATGCCGGCATTTTTTCTTAAGTAATTTTGTCAACACTTTTCGTCAGCGTGCGTGTTGCGTTCAGTTCGTTTTATTTTCCATTTATTTAAACGACCTTAGTCGCTGAGCCGAGTCTTAAAACATTTAAATCAAGTTTACAACGAAAAACAACAAGAACAAACGGTTTCCAAAAATGCCGGCATTTTTCCTTATAATTTGTCAACACTTTTCGTCAGCGTGCGTGTTGCGTTCAGTTCGCTTTTATTTTCCATTTATTTAAACGACCTCAGGTCGCTGAGCCGAGTCTTAAAATATTTAAATCAAGTTTACATCGAAAAACAACAGAACAAACGGTTTCCAAAAAAATGCCGGCAATTTTTCTTAAGTAATTTTGTCAACACTTTTCGTCAGCGTGCGTGTTGCGTTCAGTTCGCTTTTATTTTCCATTTATTTAAACGACCTAAGGTCGCTGAGCTGAGTCTTAAAACATTTAAATCAAGTTTACAAGGAAAAACACAAGAAAAACGGTTTCCAAAAAAATGCCGGCATTTTTTCTTGTAATTTCGTCAACACTTTTCGTCAGCGTGCGTGTTGCGTTCAGTTCGCTTTTATTTTCCATTTATTTAAACGACCTCAGGTCGCTGAGCCGAGTCTTAAAACATTTAAATCAAGTTTACAACGAAAACAACAGATCAATGGTTTCAAAAAAATGCCGGCATTTTTCTTAAGTAATTTGTCAACACTTTTCGTCAGCGTGCGTGTTGCGTTCAGTTCTCTTTATTTTCCATTTATTTAAACGACGAAGGTCGCTGAGCCGAGTCTTAAAACATTTAAATCAAGTTTACGAAAACACAAGAACAAACGGTTTCCAAAAAATGCCGGCATTTTTTCTTAAGTAATTTTGTCAACACTTTTCGTCAGCGTGCGTGTTGCGTTCAGTTCGCTTTTATTTTCCATTTATTTAAACGACCTCAGGTCGCTGAGCCGAGTCTTAAAACATTTAAATCAAGTTTACAAGGAAAAACACAAGAAAAAACGGTTTCCAAAAAAATGCCGGCATTTTTTTCTTATGTAATTTCGTCAACACTTTTCGTCAGCGTGCGTGTTGCGTTCAGTTCGCTTTTATTTTCCATTTATTTAAACGACCTCAGGTCGCTGAGCCGAGTCTTAAAACATTTAAATCAAGTTTACAACGAAAAACAACAGAACAAACGGTTTCCAAAAAAATGCCGGCATTTTTCTTAAGTAATTTGTCAACACTTTTCGTCAGCGTGCGTGTTGCGTTTAGTTCTCTTTTGTTTTCCATTTATTTAATTGACGAAAGGTCGCTGAGCCGAGTCTTTAAACATTTAAATCAAGTTTACAAGGAAAACACAAGAACAAACGGTTTCCAAAAAAATGCCGGCATTTTTTCTTAAGTAATTTTGTCAACACTTTTCGTCAGCGTGCGTGTTGCGTTCAGTTCTCTTTTATTTTCCATTTATTTAAACGACCTCAGGTCGCTGAGCCGAGTCTTAAAACATTTAAATCAAGTTTACAACGAAAAACACAAGAACAAACGGTTTCCAAAAAAATGCCGGCATTTTTTCTTAAGTAATTTTGTCAACACTTTTCGTCAGCGTGCGTGTTGCGTTCAGTTCGCTTTTATTTTCCATTTATTTAAACGACCTTAGGTCGCTGAGCCGAGTCTTAAAACATTTAAATCAAGTTTACAACGAAAAACAACAGAAAAACGGTTTCCAAAAAATGCCGGCATTTTTCTTACAATAATTTGTCAACTTTTCGTCAGCGTGCGTGTTGCGTTCAGTTCGCTTTTATTTTCCATTTATTTAAACGACGAAAGGTCGCTGAGCCGAGTCTTAAAACATTTAAATCAAGTTTACATCGAAAAACAACAGAACAAACGGTTTCCAAAAAAATGCCGGCAATTTTTCTTAAGTAATTTTGTCAACACTTTTCGTCAGCGTGCGTGTTGCGTTCAGTTCTCTTTTATTTTCCATTTATTTAAACGACCAAGGTCGCTGAGCCGAGTCTTAAAACATTTAAATCAAGTTTACAAGGAAA
>NW_026570864.1:0-2552 GCF_019649055.1 Paramacrobiotus metropolitanus
AGAGAGTAACATTTGTAAAGTGGGGACCGGTAAGTAGAGAGATGTGAAGAATAAAAATAAGGAATTTAATATCTTCGTGCGACTGGACCATATTCGTTAACAGCAGTGGACAATACAGCAAACCACAGTCAATGACGCTAACTTTCCAAAGCTAGGATAAATTCAGGATATTAGTAAAAACTGCGGGCAGGAGGATATACGTTGAGATATAGTAATCCCATTCGAAAGTCGACAGTTACTTATACAAATCGAGAAAAGTTAGCTAGTGTTTTTTGTTACCAGTACATCCGGTAAAAAAGTGATTGCATACGTTGCTTACGTTACGTATATTTCTGTAATCAGATCGTTTAAATAAGTTTTGATCGTGCATGACACTTGCAGGATTACATAAAGGATACCTAAGAAATTAAATAAGATTTTACATGTTTAGAGTGGATTGTTTGAGGCATCAGCAGTAATGGAAATACTACATTACCAAGAACGCTTCAGCACACAACCGCGACGGCCCCCGGTCATTCGGGTGGGTGATGAGGAATTCCGGTTTACGGAAGAAATATTCGTGGAACGAGAGGACTACTGGCGTCCTGCTGTTGTGATTGGAGGACACGATTCTGCGGTCTTCTATATGCGCGCCAAACCGCCGAAGCGGGTGCGCCAGGCCGGACTGGAAAAGATACTCCGTGCTTCGGACATCTTGACTGCTGGTCTGGAGGTGCTACTTCCCTTGTACCATTATCCCGGCACCTGTTTGGATGCACGTTATTTCGCTGCAGAAGGAGACGCCCACGTCGTGATAGTGGCTGGCCAAAAAGAAACACTTCCGTTCAAGGATATTACGTTGCAATGTTCTCAAGTGGAAGCGTGGAAGGATGCCAATGATAAGAGCAACCAAATGGACTGTGCTGCCCCAAAAACGAAGAAGCGTTCCCGGATGCCCCTGACCCTGCCTGAGGTCGTCGCTGGTCACGGTACTATTCCCATTTTCTGGTTATATCTATGATCGTTCTCAAGCGGATGAGTGTAGAAAACCTGATGAATGATAAAAAGGACAACGAAAGGTTTAAAAGCGTCTTCACGAGGAAAAGAGGGTCTTTTCTTGACCTGGTAATATTGCTGCTGAGCAGGATGAGCGCGTGATATGTTTTACCTAACCGTAAGAACGATGTAAGTTATCAAATTAGAACAGAATCCTTAAGTTCCTGTTTTACGCTGACAGCTAGCGCTGGTGGAGTTCCCTCGCTAACCTAATGTCTGAGTAGCAGCAACCTTGGATTGTGCCTTACTGTTCTTCTTGGCAGAGACAGGTTCTTCTTCTTTGTTGTATGGTAAACGTTTGTTGGTGTGAATTAGTTTCGTTACGCTTTAATAAGTCAAGCCTAACTCTTCAAGAAGCGGTTCGAATACTGCGAAATGGTGCATATATTCTGATGTACTTAATTTTTGTTTGACAGTTTATGATGATAATAAGTTCTGATATCTTGTGTCTGATAATACGTAAAATCTTAACAAACTCAAGGCAATTAAATTCTGTGGTGTGTTCTTATGTTCGTGCTATAAATTTGTTCCATTTAAGTTCCGGGTTTTTATGTATTGAGCTGTCTAAACAACGACCGCGCACGGCGCCTCGTACCGCCTGATATACCGGCTGTGTCGCTGCAACTTTGCAACCACAAATAGTGACGGTCAAACACATATTTTGGCTTTTACTCCTTAGAATTTTTGCTGTTTTCAGCATACCGCAAATTGCGAAACAAAAACAAGCGTCACGTGCGCGAATCCGCGCAGTTTCTTCTTTTGCTCTAAAGTCCCTACTTGGGGCGAACAGTAATTTATAGTATACAATCTTGTTGGGTTACTTTTCTCAAGCGACTACCTCTGAGCTCTGACACATCCGAATTTCGATTTCCAGTCTTCAATCTGCGCAAAACTTTAAGTGAAAAGGGCGTGACCGCCGTGACGTAACGCACCAACTGGAAGAGTTAACTGTTTCAGTCTGTTTGTGGGACCAGCTGCGTCAGCGACTATAATTATCAGCTACAGTACACATATTTTATTTGGACTTGTACTGTGAGGAGAGAAGCGGCTCACGTACAGCGACAAAATCTTTCAAATGATTTCAACGTATTGCGCCGTGGTGCAGTGGTACTGCCTACGCGCCTATCGGAGCATTTTTCAGCCGTTTCTCGGCTTCCGTCGGATTTTGCCCTGCTGATATGGTAGCAGATAGTGGTTGGATCACGGACCTAGGGTATGGTATGAGACTGGTGCGTTAGCCTCTACATCCTTGACGAGCCGGGAAAAAAAGAAAAGATGCGGTTATCGGGAAGCCGCTGCGGTTATCGGGGTTTTTTTCGGTTATCAGGATTTGCATTATTCAGCCGTTTCTCGGTTTCCCTCGGATTGCGCCCTGCTGATAGTACTGTCTGCCTGTATTCGCTACCGATAATTCAATTAGGTCGTCCATTGTAACCTGCATCCTGTTCTTATTACGAGTACTTGTGTGAAATGCGATTTTTTCCTTTAATATTGCATCCTGAATCCTGTGCAATAAG
>NW_026570865.1:0-2547 GCF_019649055.1 Paramacrobiotus metropolitanus
GGTGAACACCCGCCGGCTGGCTGGAGATTTCGTACAGTTGAACAAACCCATTCAACTGGCCTTCTTTTCCTGACCATCATCCACAAGCATTTGCAGCTCATTCGAAATGTCAGTCTACAAAAATATACTGAACTTGAAATATTATTGTTAAACACTCAGATTTAAAAATAATAATGTGTTTTGGTAGCGTCATCACGGAATTTCGATCATCTGACCAAACTTGTATTGACAAAACCGGCGTGCGCTTCGGTTTCACAAAAAACCGTTCGTACATTCGTTCGTTTTTAACGAATAGCTTTCCATTAGGTCGTACTTCGTTACTTGCCCGCGCATATTTCGACTTTCGAAACAAAATCGCTTATTTGTGCATCATAAGATAGTAATCAATGGAAACACCCGATTTGCTACATTGTCTTGAATGCCCCTGAAAGGTTACTGCAAGGGTGGCAATAAACCGTACAGTGGACAACAAAATCGGTTGATATTGATACTGTACCATCGGACCGCCATCAGGCAAACGTTTCTCCATCTCGCGCTTTTTTACGTTGTCTAATTAGACAACGTAGAAATTACATTAGGGTTTATAAGCCCTAATGTATTACCTGTTCAGTTAGGAAGACCGCTGCAATGGTGATTGCCACCACCAACAATAACTCGTACAGTAACGGCGGTAGCAACAAACACAGCGCCTGCTTATTGAAACTGTTGATAATCCCACATATACACCGTAATGACTAGCATATAAAACAGGACGGAAGAACACAGCCAGGCTCCAGCGCCTCATCTAATTTCCGAACGGCGGCGCTAAGAGCGGTGTGACGAAAGATAAGCGGTTGCACCGCCGTCATTTTGCGCGTTTCAACAAGTGCCTGCATTTTCATACGGATCGCCCGAAAGGTAAATGCGCGCGTTATACAAATGCAGTGCTGTAAACCAGCGCCACGATACCATAATACAGAACGTCAGCGGTCAGCAGCACAGCGCACCATAACACCGACACATGTTCCGTGGATGCTCTGGATATGTTGTAATAGCGATTAAACTGCAGAAACGACTGGTGTAACAGTAGATTGTGCGCATGCGGCGACGCACCAATGGTCTGCTGTGCGGTATAAATCAGGGCGCTTGATGAAACAATCACACTACCGATTATGATAGCTACATTCTGTGACTGATACTGTGCAGAAATTGTAGTGATTTTCCGAAGAGCTTTGAAAATTTTTTCCGCGTTGCAGAGAATGGAGACACCAGTGACGATGAAAATAACTTCATTCTTGCCGTAACCAACGACATTAATATACGTAGTTCTCTAATGTGCCGGTAGTCGGCTGATCACACTGTGGATGGAGATCAGGCATAACATGACAATCTTCAGTGTGGTGAAGGTCAGAACAAAAATCTTATAAAAAATGTTGGTGAGGGAGATCCAGCACGATGTTTTACGGTTGGCGATGGCGTCGTTTCGGAGCAGTGCCGTGTCCAGACCGCCGATTTTGAGGTAGACCATCCAGAAGCAAAAAATCCCCATAATGATCCGGATGCTGTACGAGCAGAGACACAGAAACCTTCCATGGTTTATAACGTAGGCCAACTCTTTAAGCTTGTATTGTTATCTATTCGATACGGACATGCCAAACGGAATTTTAGTGTCGATGATATGTCGATAATTCGGCAGGAATTCCCTGTGTGAAGTTGGGGCCGTTGATCACTATCGGTGATCAAGTAGGCTCGTACAGTAACTCTCTCAGGAGAACGGCAATCTCGATAATGGAACCGACGGGAATGGGCATTGCATAGACCAATTTAAGGGCTTAACACAAGAATGATGTCCTGCTCACCATCATTGCAAATAAATGTCAGAAAGACTACGCGATAAACTAAACATCTCCTCAGAAAAACGGAAAGCATGAAGTTTCCTCAATTTTTATGCATATTTTTATACATTTTGTATCCATGCTGGTGAACAATCTTTTCTGTGATTCCTGGTAATACACCTATCGTTTATTTACGACAAATAAGATTTGTTCGCTAACGAAAAAAGTTGTAATAAAGAGCCGAATACGATACCAAAAAATGTCCAGCAATATTGGCAGCTACATTACAGGCTGTTTTTTATGGTTTCTTCTTATCCAATATTGTATACCAAAAGCCAGAGGAGAAGATCAAAAAACCAATAGATTAAGGCTTTCAGTCAGCTCGTGCAAAGCGCCACGCTTATCTCTTGGCAATGCTGTTTACATTAGTTATCTATGATTTCCAACTTCATTACGTATGATTTATGAATAAAGAATGGCTGAACTACTAGAGTTGGCGGTGCCCCAGCGCAATAAGAGCAGTTCAGTTTGGAGATTTCCAGTTTCATTGAGTCTTCAAGCTGCCGCCGCCGGTATTGCTGTCTCGAGCTCGACCAAAACCCCATAACTGATGAACAGTCCGATTATCTAAGCATAAGAAGCGTCTTTATGATGATCTTTTGACGGTGTCGGGAGAAATACAGTTTCTGTGTATTTCTCCCGAACACCGGTAACCTCAGGGTTTTCAAACATT
>NW_026570866.1:0-2457 GCF_019649055.1 Paramacrobiotus metropolitanus
AACGCTTTTCGCTCTAAATCTGTATTACCTAACTATCTTCTTGTGCGTACACCTGGTGTACATTATTTTCCTTTTTTAACTGTGATAATAGTGGTTTCTAGTACGGTTATACTGTTTTGCAGGTTGTTGATCTGAAAGCTTCGCCAAAGCCAGTTGTTTTTACTATTCATTCGTTTTTGGCGGCCAAACTGCAGAGGCAGGGTCTCATTCCGTAGAATCCTATTTTTACGTTTCATGAATCTCCGGTTGGATAACCTCTGCCGCTTTTTTCTGGGATCTGATTCTTTTGAATTAGTCTGTAGTTTTTGCACTTACATATTTATAACAGGATGGATTTCTAGATTTTGTTCCACGATTTTTGACAGTGTAACAAGTTGTCTTCTTTCGAATCTGTTTGTGCGACTGCTCGTACTGTGAAAGTGGTGAGGTTGTTTGTTTGTTTTGAATTTTTATCTTCCGTGTTGAAGCGCAACAGTTGTCTTTTTTTACTGGTGACAAATTGTTTATCCTGGTGATTTCTCTGGAATGTTCAGCAGTTGTTACGGAAATTAGATAAATTTCGCACGTGTATCGTTAATGTTGGGTGTCTTGCGTTGAATTTGCAAATGACATCTAGGAAAGCATGTTGCTGCCTTTGTGTGCACTTGAGCGTAGCAGCAGCTTGTCGCTCGTGCGAGTGATAATTAATTTTTAACGTCCTACCAGTAGCACTCTTAACGGTTATTATTAATTTAAACTAAGCAAGAATACTAGCCAGCAACAGTTTCGTGACGACCTTTCGTAACGACCTTCCGTAACGGACAGAAATCAACAAAAGTATTGGTCTTGAATACAGAGGACCTTCGCTACGCTCCGGTCGACAAGGATTTTTATTGAAGAAATACTGGACGGTCGTGGGCTATACAGCCATTAGTGCTTACTTTATCGATTTCATTTGTTTCTAGAGAAGCCAGGAATAGCGCTTGCTCATTATTTGCACCAGGTACTTGCTTCCGTTGCATTCATAGTGCTCCATGGAATTGTCTCAGTAATGTCAGTTGAACTGGGGCAAATTGCATTTTCTGGATTTTTCACGGCTGACAGTTAGTTTGAACACTGGGCGCAATAAATTGCAACATGTGCAGGTTCGATCAGCTGTACTCATAGTGTCGTATGTGGCGGTGAAGTAAGTATGTGATAATATAATTTACTGGAAGAAAATAAGAAAGCAAAAGAATGCATTTTAATAGCCATCTACGTGGCTTACAATATATATGCGTCCAAAGAGTAAGATAGCATACTGTAGCATTACAGAACCAAGCTAAGCTGCCAAGGTCGCGTTTTAATTCACGTTCGGGTGGATTGCTTACAGCGGTGATATTGTTTAGGAGAATAGCTACGGCTGACAGTTAGCTTGAACACTGGACGCAATAAACTGCAACATGTGCAGGTTCGATCAGCTGTACTCATAGTGTCGTATGTGGCGGTGAAGTATGTGATAATATAATTTACTGGAAGAAAATAAGAAAGCAAAAGAATGCATTTTAATAGCCATCTACGTGGCTTACAATATATATGCGTCCAAAAAAGAGTAAGATAGCATAGCATTATAGAACCTAGCTAAGCTGCCAAGGTCGCGTTTTAATTCACGTTCGGGTGGATTGCTTACAGCGGTGATATTGTTTAGGAGAATAGCTATGATAGCTAGGATATTGGTTTAGGACAAGCGTTGGCGACTTCGAAAAACTGCCAATATCCCCTCAAAACGGTACACATTTCGCAATTATTCCTACACTATTGGTAAAAATTTGGACACGTGCTAAAACATAGAGACGCTTAGTCTTTAGGTGCAAAATTTTCCAGTCACAGGATTAACAACGCCCTCACAGTTCGTCCAAATCCTCGTCAACATGGTAACAAATTCGATTAATTATGAAATTAAATTCATGCCGTCTGTCAGCGTACACATGGTGTCCGGCTCCGTGTATCAACTAAAGAACAAGAATTTTGAAAAAATTCTCAAAGAAGATAGCTTTGGAGCCATGGGCTGCATAGTGGGCACACCTCTCGTTAGCCATTTGGATCCACTTACGAAAACTTCCGTTCGGGAATTCGTACGATTCTCCTTAACAAGATAAGCAACTGTGTAATCAATCCAAGACCGAGATCCATACACAAATGAAATGGGAACTTTATCTTCGATTTTGTAGATGCGTTTTAGCATAGAATTCTTGGCCGATCCATTGCGTAAGGTCATGTGTTTAAAAGCAGCTTCGCCGCTGTAATTAAAAAGTGAATACGTAAACGCTGCCTGCAATTTCATGAAATCTACACAAGAAATTAAGCATTTAATCAATTTTGCAATTTAAAACGTGCAGCTCTACTCTGTACTAGGTCAGTTAAGTACAGAGTAATCCAAAGTGATTCATACAATATCATGATCAGAAAGCAAAAATTCCTTTTCCACTTGTCAAAGTA
>NW_026570867.1:0-2470 GCF_019649055.1 Paramacrobiotus metropolitanus
GGCACTGGCTATTCACCAGTGTCGAATGCATTATGTCGTTTGCCCGATGCGAAAAGCCCGTGCACTGATTCCATAAATTATACTTGTGTTTTGGTACACCTACGTTTAAATTAAAATATGAAAGCCTGAAAAAATAAAACCTGTTATTAATTTATTTTTATTAGGTGTGAACAGCAAAGTGTTTCATTCCCAGTTCCATGGCCCCGTACCTCAACCGACTGGAGAAATCATCGAACTTCCTAATGTCTCGCCACAAGCATATTCTAATCTCATAAGGTATGGAAGCATTTTGAATTTTCTGTAGATCCAGCTGGAAACTCCGCTTAGCTTAAATCAATCTTTATCAGAAGATTCTTCCACAGTTCAAGAATCGGTGAAAGCGCAATTCGATGATGATTTTCCATTTTACAAACCTTGAGAAAGCCGAATAAGTAACGCAAAAATCACTTGCAGTTTGCAGTTTTGTTCTGTCATGGTAAAGAAGTGGTTTCTGCGGGCAGGATGCCATAGTTTATGTACGAAAAAATCTAGCCAAATGCAACGGAAAAGCCAATGGTATCCTTATTCGGAGAAAGCACCCTGAAATGGCTAGTGGCCTCGAGCTTCACCTGACAGTGTGACACCTGAAGGCGTGAGACGGGTCACGGCAGATGCAGACCTAAACTTCTGTTTCACTGAGTTACTTGTTCAAAATTATTATCTGTGCTGCTCGCTTGTTAATCGTTGTTCAAAGTTCAAAAGATGGCACAGTTCATACTAAAATTTTTCAGTAGAAACGATTTACTTCGATTTGTTTAAGCAATTGGCCGAATATTACGTATAAGTCCAAACCCAGAAATGTTCCAATTCAGTCGCCGCTGAAACAGGTTGCAAATGGGACGCAGCACACGCTTTTGCTTCTGTCGAGAAAGGTCAGTACGCGCATGTTACTTAGGCTTTATAATAGTTGCAAAACTGTAAGCACACATTAAGTAAGCAGCAGTGTAAACCAATCCCGAATGTAAACTTTAAAATTTTCAGAAAAGATGAACAACTATTACCATAAGCGAGCGGCACAGATAATAATCTCGAACGGGGGCAGCTGGCCTTGTACAGATTGTTCAGTAGAGTTATAACGTATAACGTGGTGCATTTGCCTATCGGCTACAGCACAGTGCAGAATTTACTTTTAAATCTTATTTTGGACAGGGCACATGAAATAATTAGTTAAGCATACTAGACTGTTTTTTCTACCTTTTCGCAAAAATTTAAATTTTTTTGAATTTATAGCCCCGGAATGTGCTATTTTGTAATTCATTTAAGGGCACTGTACACTTGAATTTACGAAACTAAAATTTATAGTTTGTGGTGAACTAAAAAAAGAAAACCTAAAATTAAAAATCTCTTCAAATGTTTTTGCAGTAAACGGATTAGAAAAGTGACATGTTTCCAAAAAGTTATTGCCAGCAGAGAAATCAAGAGAAATAATTCGAGATTTAATCATATTGCTTTCTCGTTCTCAGCAGCGAATCGTTGAGCCAAGTTTATGATCACCATGGAGTGGCTATACAAGCGTCTGCAGCTGCTACCTAAAGAGGATTGGCACAAGTACTTCCTTTGTTATGACAACATGTACGATATGCTTGCCTCTCTAACAGATCACTGGAATCGTTTCTAGCTAAACGTTTTGGCAGGTGCAATTTTTTTGCCGACTAAAAGCGCTTAAGGAACCGCTCGTTGGAATATTCCCAGACGAGTACATCAACATGTTCAGCGAGATCAACAAAATTATCGACGGGCTGCACATAAAAAACCATCGCCAGGACAGTTGCAAAGAGATATACAATCCGGATAAATTTCGTTTGTGCCATCCACATGTCACTGATCCCAGTCCCATGGCTGCCGAACAAGCATTTTCGTGGCTAGGGCGCTATAAAAAGCAAGCGAATAGCATGGCAAAAATTAATCAACATTTCTTTTTGCATAGGGTAATTTTGAGACATAACGCGTATTTGCGAGAATGCCGCGCAGCAAAAAAAAATCCTGTGGTTTGCTCTTTTCGCTCACCAGATGAAAGGCTTGGATATTAAAACGTAAAATTGCTAACGCCTGCAATGTTGCCAGATACTATGCATGTACCATAAATCCATGAGCACCTGATAGACAAGACTCCCACTTTGTTTTAGCTTTTACTCGTTAACCGCGCGGTGTTGAAAAAATAAAATATAACTGGGTCTGTGTTTCACGATTCCATCATTTCCTACACGAATAAATATTAAGGCAAATCTACACAAACTACCGAGAGTACCGGTAAATACCGAAAACTAACGAGACTACCGATGACTACCAAAAGAACTACACAAACTATGAAGACTACCAAACGACTATCGAAAATTACACAAACCACCAAGACGGTTAAGACTACCGATGACTGCCAAAAACTAGACAAACTACCGAGGCTGTCACAGACTACCGAAAACTGCATAGACTA
>NW_026570868.1:0-2375 GCF_019649055.1 Paramacrobiotus metropolitanus
GCAGCCAGACTGCCGCAATTTCTTGGCAATGCTGCTATCCTTACTGCCTTACTACTATCGTGAATAGATTTTATGGCGTTGTTTTCGTTATTCTCGTGAATTTCCTCAACGGTGCACTGGCCAACTGCTTCTAAATTACCATGTTTATCAGTAATGTAAGGACACAGTGTATGAGTCATGCAAGAGTACAGTACATGACAGGGTACAGACACATGCGAAGCCATGCTAATCAAAGCAGAATAAGCAAAGTCGAGTACAAGTGGTATGTGAGACAGAAGATCCATTCCGAGCAAAAAATCATAAGGAAAATTATTAATAATGCCGCACATGCCGGTTAATTTCAAATCCAAAATTTCAATGTCAACGTGCACTTTCCAAAAAATTTCAAACAGCTCCCCGTTCACGCTTCGTAAACGGGTGGGATCCCCTTTTACAACATGAATATTATGTTTATACACAAATATTGAAGAAATAAGTGAAATAGCGCTACTGGTATCGATAACAGAAACAGCCGAACAATTATTAACCAAAATATTGCATAAAATTGCCCCGAGTGGTACTGCCGCATTGGGCTGGCTAGATTCTGTTAAATTTTCCCAATACAACTTAACAGAACCTAGTTTTCCGAGGCAGCTGGCCGTGCACTGCCAGCCGCCGTACTGCCCAGGATCTGCACCGGCACATACTGCTGAATGCTGGACGGCGGTGGGCCAGCAATCGCTAAATGGTGCACCGGTTGAGGTGGTCGCGATGTGTCAGCAAGGTAAAATCGGCTATTGTGGTTGTCAAATCGGTACTGCGCTGGACCTGTAGACGAAAAGTGGCCACCGGAATGATCAGTTACCATAGGACACCATCGGCTTATATGGCCCGGCGCACCACAGGTATGACATACAGGCTGACCATCATTACGCGGGCGGTGGAAATGAGACCTGCCGTTCCCTCGGCCACCGGCGCTTGGAAAGCGGTAGCTTCGCCGCCGATAAGAGCCTTGTTGGTAGCGATGGTTGTTTCTGTGGCCATTGTGAAAGCGCGATTCTGTCCCCTTATCCGAGTTGTTTATCTTATTCACCGCATCCTGGACTGTCTGTGTAAACTGGGCAAAAGCGTTCATAATACCGCGATCTTCAGACGAATCGGCTAGAGTAGCCAATGAGAATGGATTGCCAACTTTATTATGACTGTTCTTATTAGCGAGTTCAATGGACTTCTTATAAGCCTCCTTAACGGAAACGCTGCGCAAACGTCCGATGAATGCGGCGACGGTCTGGGGTGTATTAGAAACAAAATGTGGCTTAAACTCAAGTGGCAGTGATTCGAAGAGGCGATTGGCTTTCTCAAGTTCGGTTGCCATTGGATTAGTGGCTGCAACATAATCCAACACCTTGCTGACATACGCACGGGGATCTGTATTTACCAAGACTCGTGCCTGCTCACCAGCTAATCCAGCTCGAAGCGGGACTTGCGAAACTCTGTGAGAAAGTCTTCCCTGAGGACCGGCCAGGTGAGAATTGCTGGCTGCGTGCCAAACCATTTCAAGGCGTAGCCGTACAGACACATCGGGAAATGATCGACTTTATGCTGGGGTGTAAAATGATTAGCAGTAGCCAACGTCTCATACTGATTCAAAAACTCAACTGCATCTTCCATAGCTGCACCGCTATAACGCGGTAGGTCTTTAACCTGCAGCGACCTCACTGTAGCAACGTTATTGTTGGCTTGCTGGTTGAAAAAATTAAGCGTGCTGTTCGCGATCTGCTGCAATTGCTGGACTGCGTTGTTGCTGTTAAGGTTGGCCTGTGCCATCTGATTAACCAACGCCTGAATCTGATCGGGATCCATCATATACACCTGCTGCGATTGATCTACAGGGTTACAATTCTTTCTTGGTCTACGCACCTGTATGCCCTGCTCAGCTTCGGTAAAAACTCGTGATGCTGACTGCCCAGTGAGATTAAGTGTACTACGTGTGTCCAGGATAATAAAACAAAATTGTTAGAACATTAGAGAGATGCGACTTACCAAGGGTGGAGGTGGGGACGAGGTGATAAAGCGGAAAAAAAAATTGGTGGCGGATATCGGCTCGGGTGACCTTTCCGAGGAAGCGAGGACGTTTCTCGGTATGCGACTCCAAGTGTGGCGAGGAACGGCAGGAGAAAATATAATACTCGGCAAATAACTTTAATACTGAATCAGAACTGAAATACTAACGCTAGCTGAAATATCATACTAGCATGATCTTATATACTCCCGAAAGCGGGGCGGAACATAGATGCTGGAGCAAACATAGAGGCGTTTCATACGAGTACAAGAGGAGGGACGATTCCCTTCACATTCGTCTGACCTCTTCGATTGTTATTTAAACTGATCCAGGC
>NW_026570869.1:0-2351 GCF_019649055.1 Paramacrobiotus metropolitanus
GCGTCACCCCTCCGACACTCTTGCAAATCGTGCCTCTTAACGAAACTCGGTATCTAAATTACCATACCTCCTAACAGGGCTAGAAAATTTACAAAGCATAGAAACCGGAAGTCTGAAAATAACAAGGTACAGCAGCCCAAAACAGCTTCCGTATTAGCGAAAAACCGATCGCCCTCCTATCCTTGCTAGGGGTCGACTTGAAATTTTTGAGGCACGAAAAATATTCATTCGCTGGATACGTAAACTTTTTAAAAAAACTTGTAATGATACTTTACCGAGCGCCTGTCATTTATGATCAGCTTATTGTTGACTTGTCAGTTGTGAGTACTGTATATCTATATCTATATGTTCCGGTGTCTATTATCAAGGTAAAGATCTATATTACAACGGAAAACCCCGTACGATCTGGTCAGAACAAACCAAAAAAATAATCGAAAAACTGCCAATGCCATTCGATTCAGCATGTCTGGAAACTGTGTCACATGCATTTTGTTTTGGTAATTATCCGCTCCGGCTCCCGTGTACAGACGCCGGTGCCGGTAGAGCTGAAAGCTCAAGGTGACCTTGAAAACAATTTCAGAGTCCGGTTCCATGGAGCAAAAAATCAGTAAATTTATTAAACTAGTACTTTTTTAGATCAGCAAATTAAAAAGGTTTAGACTTTTACTCCTCCAAAACTAGAAAAGCCTGTTAGCAGTAACAAAAACGGTGCTGCTTATACTGGATGTCTTCGTTTCAAAATATCGTTAAGTTTAAAGTGCTCAAAAACATGACTTAAGAATACAAACGCTCGTTAAAAGCCAAGTGAAGGCAGCTGCAAAAGAAACTGACCCCAGTAATCGTTCAAACGGGTTGATCCTTCATTGCAGTCCGAGCAAAACTAATGACAGTGATTAATTAATCAGCATATACGGTCCGGTCCATAAATTATTCCGTATAACAGGAAATAATAATTCGGTATCTACTTTTTAGATTTTTGTTATCACAAAAAAATAAGAATGGATACACGAACCCAGCTTTCCCGTACAGAATTAGCGAAAACCATTTCCATAACCTGAAAGCCCATATTCCAAAACCCGGCCAGACGGTCTCAGTTTCACAAAGCCCGTTAAGCATAGTGTATACTCCAACTGGAGGGGCGGAGCTCCAGTCAAACTGATGAAATGAACAGGTTCAATTCGTCAGTTCGGGCCTCCAGTTGCTCCAGTAGGGGCGTTCCCATCAGTTTCAGTTGGAGTATACCTCATGCTTTAGATGAACGAGCGACCGAAGTACCGGTACTGTCCAGAGAACACAGCCCGCTAGGTGAACGATGACCGAAGTACCACGAACACGAACACAAAAAGGGATACACGAACCCAGCTTTCCCGTACAGAATCAGCAAAAACCATTTCCATAATCTGGAAGCCGATATTCCAAAACCCGGCCAGACGGTCTCAGTTTCACAAAGCCCGCTAGGTGAACAAGTGACCGAAGTACCGGTACTGCCCAGAGCACACAGCCCGTTAGGTGAACGAGTGATCGAAGTACCGGTACTGTCCAGAGCACACTAGGTGAACCCGGCCAGACGGTCTCAGTTTCACAAACCCGCTAGGTGAACGAGTGATCAAAGTACCGCTACTGTCCAGAGCACACAGCCCGCTAGGTGAACGAGTGATCGAAGTACCGCTACTGTCCAGAACACACAGCCCGTTAGGTGAACGAGCGACCGAAGTACCGCTACTGTCCAGAACACACAGCCCGTTAGGTGAACGAGCGACCGAAGTACCGCTACTGTCCAGAACACACAGCCCGTTAGGTGAACGAGCGACCGAAGTACCGGTACTGTCCAGAACACACAGCCCGCTAGGTGAACGAGTGATCGAAGTACCGCTACTGTCCAGAACACACAGCCCGTTAGGTGAACGAGCGACCGAAGTACCGGTACTGTCCAGAACACACAGCCCGCTAGGTGAACGAGTGATTGAAGTACCGCTACTGTCCATAACACACAGCCCGCTAAGTGAACGAGTGACCGAACTACCGCTACTGTCCAGAGCACGAAGCCCGCAAGGTGAGCAAGTAACCAAACTTCCATTACTGTCCAGCACACGAAGCCCGCTAGGTGATTGGGTGACCCAACTACCACCACCATCTATTGCAAGCATTCTTTATGTTGAAATCAGTACCTGGAAGACTCAGAGTCGGGATGGAAAAGTTAACAAAAATTCCCTTCTGAGTCAAAGTGAATGCGTCTGAGTGCACAAAGGCCTTAAATTCACGTTTTATCGTATCTGCGTTTTAGCGCTATTTCTGGACCATTTTTTTCTGAAGGAATAAGATGTTAACTATAACTGATCGAAATCATTTAA
>NW_026570870.1:0-2206 GCF_019649055.1 Paramacrobiotus metropolitanus
CTTGCGGCCGTGTAATTTTCTATTAATTTACTTTACTCAGGGTAGGCCTTGATATTACTGTACTTATCATCTTATCTCAGAATGACCTTAAATGTGCCTAAAAACGTGCACATTGATCTGGTAATTCTTAATTGTTTGATAAGCGCTTAAACGATAACGGAACAATGTTGCTGCTACCTTTCCACTATTTGCGCCATCAGCGAACAAGCAACTGGCCAAACAAACAAACTCTGATGTTAGCCAAATTTATACAACTCAACCCTGTAAATAGATTTGAACTTGAAATGGAATTACTCGTATACTGCGTGCTACCACTCCAGCAAGTATGCTGTATCGATAGAAAACCAACTTGACGATGCGAAAGATGACAAGCTTGCTAGCTTATAACTTTGTGTGCAATACTTTATACACAAGTGTAATGTTTCCAGCTTCGACGGTGCATTACAGCGGGTGTACTATTGGAAGTACAATGAAATAAATATTGGTCGACACACAAATCGTTGGATGGATCGACGACGACATAAATTTTCTACCCATGTACATGTAGATCCTTTGCTCAGCGTTACGGGCATTGTTCTACAAACAAGAATTTATGTTCATGCCGGTGATCGAAAGAGATGCAATTCATTGTCTTTTTGGAAATGGTATAATAATTTTGTGAAAGTAGTGATAAGAAACACTAAGAATGACAAAAAATGGCATGTTATAAAAAAATCGCCTTAGTGCAGACTACGGCGATTCCTTTTGTAGCATGCCGGTTGAAGACAACGGAGTAAAACCCTTGCTAATGCTAAATATTAAGGAACCGAACCGAGTGCGAGCGGTGAGTGTCGGTAGTATCACAGAGGACGACCCTAAGCTGGCCGGACGTGGTGGTCTCAGCGAAGGGAGGGCGATTCCGTGAGGTATTCGCAAAAATGGCGATGGAGCGGAATCGAACCGCTGGCTACCGAGTGAGATCCACGTAACACAGCCACTGTGCCATCGCAGATATTTGTGTTTGAGCTTGAGCCAACCAGGTAGGCGGCGGTCTCGGCGGCTGTCGTGTGTACAGTCTTCTACTCTGACAGCAGGGATTTCTAGTCAAAGCACTTCCCGTAGCGATGCAGTAATGTTTTCATACGGAAGGTTTCTTAATTGTGTCAGGGTATGGGTTGTCGCAAGAACAAGTCTGCCACCGGGCAGCACCGCATCTGGATGTGTGTTTAGGCTATTAGTTGATTTTATTAATAAATTGAAAATTTCGGACTGACAAGCCATATTCACTGTTAAATTTTGTAGTCCTATGTTGTAAGAATAGCTTGTGGTTAAAGTTGAAATAAGACTGCTAGGCTGAAATGAAATGCCCCGTACTGCACGCCTACCCTAGGCGTCGTTCTCCGGTTTTGCTGCCGTTTTGTAGTTTGCTGCAGGTGAAACGATTTGCCTACTGGCTTATCACAACACTTCCGTGAGGTGCTGAATCGGTATAATTTCCGCTGATTGTAGCAAAAAGACGCTTGCTGGTACACTTACACATGTGTACATAGTACATACCGGCTCGTCTCCGATTTTCTACCCTAGATAGCGACTGCAGCGGTTATGCGACAAGAATCAATGCAAGAATTAATAAGCTTGTGCTTCGCCGTTGCACAGTCGATTCTTTATTGTTTGAATATGATGATATGATGATTTTGGTCATTGCCAGTTACGCATCTCCGTTAACATGACCAAAGACACGACTATGGCATTGTCGCAATGCAGAACTTTGGTCTAGGCCACGAACATAATTCTTCCAACAGACGAAATTGTGTTCGTGTCTTATATTAAAGAGCAGCATTGCATTTGTGGATGTGGTCCATACTCGAAACAAAACGCAGCGCGACGTATTATCTGGCACGCTTCGCAAGATACCACCATCTGCGTTTACAGAGAGATAGCGGACAGCGTTTTTTGGTTAAAAACCCGAATTCCGAGACGGTGATTTTCGGTTCGAAAGGTTTTATCAGGCGGCGCCACAACAGGATCAATGCGGACGTGGTAGAACGTAGCAAGAATGGAAATCAATCACAATTCACAGGTCTTATCTTGCAATTACGGTATATAAAGCGAAAACGTCCAGCCGTTGATTTCCGATCAGCTGAAAATTACAACGTACGTTTTTTTGGGCTTTTAAATAAGTATTATACCGTAATTAATCTCATTTTGCAGTTACCTTTCTTTATCA
>NW_026570871.1:0-2188 GCF_019649055.1 Paramacrobiotus metropolitanus
AGCGTGGGCAGGGGGTGAAACGTGGCACCTGCCAGTGGCACTGCCAATGGCATGGCAAGCGATAAAACCTGGAGGATCTGGCAACTGGCAGGAGATAAAATGCGGCAGATGCCACATAAAATGTGGCACCATGGGTAAGCGGGTCGGAGAATTTTGTCAACCGTATATTCTTAAAACTCTTAATTAACAGTAAATATTCAGTTTTTCCTTTAAAGTGTTAACAAGTATTGGCCATGTTGGCCCATGCACAAAGTTCGTAAATAAGCTCCGGCATATATAATTCCAAAAGGTCATGTTGCATTTTCCCGTTTGCGCAACGTACCACAAATATGTATGTACAATACAAAAGCTTAAGAAAGCGCATTTAAAATGCAATCGCGACACTTCCAGATCTAGGAGGAACACCGCTAGAATATGCCTTACGGTTCATCACCATGTTTTATTCGATTAATTAAGTGCAGCTGATCGACGAGTCTCATTGTAAGTTAGCATCGTAACTAACGCCAGCCACGAAGTAGTTAAAGCTTCTGTCCAACCCGGAACAAACCTGACACGATTGATCAAAAAATTGTTAATATAAAAGTTATAAACAGTTTTACTAGTTTTTAGGTTATTTTAGCGCTTTTTGGGTACTTTTGTGAGTTGCCGTACTTCCGCACACCACACACTCACATAGAATATGTAAAATTATGCGCATGCACACACATGGCTCAGCGACATTTCGTAGACTAACACTTTTATAAAATAATTTAAAGCGACACCAATACTGCATGCTTACAAATAGAAACACTAATATTAAAACAGCAATTAACGGTAATGGTACTGATGCAGCACCAGTACCATTACCATTAATTGCTGAGTGGTGCTCATACTTTTACAGTCATTTAATTGAAATATTCAAATACTAAGAATTATAATGCTAATTAAACATACTCAGTAACATTTTTGCGGCAGGCCATCAGTGTTATAGACAATAAACGGTTTGGGACCTCAAAGGAAAATCTAGTGCTATAATCGCAACTCAACATTACGAGAACATCTCTGCAAAGAAAAAGACTGTTGAGCGAAGCCGCGTTTTTGTAAGTGTTTCGACTACAGACTACGGGCAAGTGCCAGCAAGGCAGTGTGTTTACAGTAGCAATTGTAAACAGTGTGTCATGTTTTAATTTTTAATCTAGTGCACTACCCGACTCGTCCCATCTGTTCGGTATCTTGCATGTGTAGTTTCTTGACTGTATTGTATACTTGAACGTGAACTTCGCTGTTATTCCAAAAAAAACCGGCGCCATATATATGCGTCCTTTCACACTTACAGTGTAGCTCCACAAACAGCTAACCTTATCTTCTTGTTTTGCTAATTGATTATTTTGTCCGTTGCATATAGCGGCGAAAATAAGCGTGTGACACAAGCAGATGAACGCGAGCGGTACGTAAAATTATATTCTGCTGTACAGTGTACGGCAATACCGGCACCTGCCGTTATTTTCACGTTCATGAATTGCGGACTCTTTTAAATTTCGAAGTGTCTCGGGGCAACGGTTTTTATTGGAACTGCGGTACTTGATACTGGTATTGTTGCCTGGAAATGGAATTCCAGCAATCAAAACACAATACCTCCGAAATAGAAAAAAGAATTGTTTTTTTTTACCCTTCCTGAAATATGAATGGCCCCTTGGGGGCCGGGGGTATCTTCACAGGCGCTTTACTTATTTTGTTCGCAGAACATGTTATAATTCAGACTTTATGGTCCCGGTTTGGCCCGCGCTCAAGCTCGGACTTGGACTCGGACTTGGACTACTAAAACTTGGACTTGGACTTCACTTGGACTCTAAAACTCGGACTTCACTTGGACTCTAAAACGTGGACTTCACTTGGACTCCAAAACTCGGACTTCACTTGGACTCTAAAACTCGGACCTCACTTGGACTCCAAAACTTGGACTTTATGACTTAGACTTGGATTTAGGCGTTTCTCATGTCTTCTTACGTTTCTTCATGTTTTCTCAGGTTTCTCAGGTTTCTTAGGTATTTTAGGTTTCTTAGCTTTCTTAGGTTTTTTCGGTTTCATTGGTCTTCATAGGTTTCTTAGGTTTCTTAGGTTTCTGAGGCTTCTTTGGTTTTCTTAGGTTTCTTAGGTTTGTTGGGTGTTCTTAGGTTCTGAAGTTACTAACATTTCTTAGGTTATCTAG
>NW_026570872.1:0-2171 GCF_019649055.1 Paramacrobiotus metropolitanus
TTATTAATGGTGTTTTCGTAGTGCGGGTCTGTTGTAACTGTTTCGTCACAATTAAGTTTTTGACTTGTATATAACAATAACGGTTTCTGTTGTCTGCTGAAGAGGTTGAAACCATAAGCTCGCCAGTTCGACCGACTGCGTGAAGTTTTGATACATAAAGCATATGTTGTGTTGTAGTGAAATGGCATTTTGTCATTCAGCATTTGGTGCACTGAACTGAAACTTTAAGATTATAAAATTGCGGTTAATTGTTTTTTTCTTTTGTATTAGTTTTCTGTATGAAATGCAGTGGATTTAAACTCTAAAAAATTTCGATTCCTCTTTTAACCCGTTATCGGTTAGTCGAGTTGTTTCAGTTCTACGAGTACAGATTTGGAGCACTGCTGCAACGACTTGCAATGAGTTTTGTGTATTAATTGTGCGTGCAAGTGCAAGAGGTGCGCACTGCCAGCGAAATTCACAAAACCTAGTTAAAAATGTGCGCTGATAATTTTAGATATCCAATTAGACACGAGCGATGCACAGTGCCATAAACGCTTGACCCCGGAGACGATCAACAATATCCTGCCGTTACGTGGCTGTACCGATAAAGCCGTCCCAATAAAGCCGTCCCGAAACTGGATCGCTTTCTTAACATTCCGGTCCCGTTGACAACTTCGGGCATAACGCTGACGGTCATGAAATTTCCACCCGTTAATCCGGACGTCCAAGGCAGTGTGCCGAAAGTAATAGGTGAATGGCGCGTATAGTATCCTCGATTTTCCGGAAGTGGACACGTCGGACGGGAATTTTTCGCGAGCGGTGGCGCTGCAGCGCGGCAGTGACCGCTTTTCGGCGGAGGCCTTGCTGTTCTTTGTGGATATGGTGTTCGGGGATGGGTTTCTAGAGTGACTGCCGCGCAGCAGGAAACACGGGCGCATATTTTCCGGTGGTGTTCGGTCAGTATCGACTTGACAATTGGCCGGAGAACAGCAACCGCGGCAAACTAACCAGGGCACGGTCAAAGGCTCCCCCCTCAGGAAGATTTAGTTTTTTTGTGTGAAAAAAAAGAAGTGCCGGGAGTACTTAAAAAGTATTTTCATCGGCAATCGTCCAGTGGGCGTGCTTAAAACCAACTTAAGTATATAATACAAATCACAAATTTAATGATATGTATGCACAGATACTGTCAACGTAATGCACAAGTTCCTCGTCGTACTGGTGAAAAATTTCGCCCGCATTCGATTTGATTGATTTGCTTTCGCCGGTATTTCTATATTTTTCTGGATGCGGCACCGCTCAGGCACTGCTGGTTTTTCATAGCTCAATAAGTACAAAGATTGCATGAAAATTTTACATTTTCAAGCCATAAAAATAAAATAAAATGTGGTGAACAAGTCGAAATACGATCTTTCAAAAACCAGTGCGATAAAAAACATTAAATTTTAACGGGAATACGTACTACTTCCCGTGAAATATATTGACAATATATGATGAATGTAAATTTGTTTTTGACCACACCCACTTAAACATTGCCGATGACAATACTTTTTTTAGTATCCCTGGTATCTGCTACCTACCTTTTCAAACAAAAAAAAGCAAATTTTCTGAGGGGGAGCCTCTGACCGTGCCGTCGTAAGATAGGGCGTTAAATAAAACTGGAAAATTAATTGTTTATGTATGCATATAAAAAAAGGTTATGTATTCATAAAGACATTGCAGCCGGTTTTTTAATGTTTCGAGCTGCAAGGTTCTGCACAGAAAAAAGTTAGAATAATACGATTGTTAGAAACAGATACTAATTTTTCTTTACCAGAAAAATTTAGACTCAATTAGTTTTTTGGTGTAGGACTGTTTTATTGTGACATGCACTCGTAGTTTAAGGTATTCTTAAGTATTTGCGACCTTCTGCTGGATAATTATTTCGTACTAGTCACTTATCTACGGCTACGAAGTAGTGGTAATTCCATTACGTCTTCAATATTAAGGACAGTGTTTAGCTGAGACTGAGTTGATGACTACGCAACATCACATTATTTATTTACTTTTTAAATGCCTTTTATAAATAATATTATGTTGACTGTAGTTTACTAGTGCGTATTTATTTTTACCATTAATTCTTTTCATTTAACGAAAAACAGCAGTCTTTGCTAATTAGGTGCACTCCCCGTTTGCTTATAAGGAAGAGGAGA
>NW_026570873.1:0-2025 GCF_019649055.1 Paramacrobiotus metropolitanus
ACTTTGCGTATGCGTATCACTGCACACATGCTGATTCGCCCTCTCTTGTACGTACGTGAGTGGCTGCTGCACTCTCCGCCTATGCGGATACACCGCGGGCGCACTCACTGAGCATACTTGCTCTCTCGCTCTCTCTCGCTGTATGACTCAGCGTATATTCGCTCGCGTTGGATACAGTCCAGTCTGCGCACTCACATTCCATGTGTCTGGACAGCGTGACGCCGTTGCCGCCAGCACATTTCTTTCTCTACATTTCATTACGCTCTAGAACTAGCTCGCAGCAACTCGACTTGCTGATTTCTGCCAGACACTGGCCTTTGTTGTGTTTTTCCCCGCATTCACGCGGCATTTGCTCCACTTTATTTGTACAATAAAGTCACCTGTGAGCTCTCTGTGCTTGCCTGTCACACTTCTAAAGAAGTGTACTTTGCACTTGTAAAGCAGTGTACTTGTGTCTTGTGTCCGTATTTTGAAAAGAAGTGCGCTTGGTATTTAAGGAGAGGTTTTACGGTACCAAACCCCAATCAGTCATTAGTCCAGTTCTAATGGCGATCGTTTCACGATTTTGAATTTTTATTCGCAGAATACTGTAATTTCAAACGTTTGCGTATACGACGTGCAGATCTTTAAATTCTCATCTAACATCTTCCCCCAGTTGGGGATTGTCGAATTAAGGTGTTCGCATTCCGCACTTTTATTCCCTTTTTATTTCGATAGGCCCATTTTAACCGGAACGTTCACAAGCTGCTGCCAGTTTCTGGTAACATGTTTAGCAACTCCGATCAGTCCTCGACCTCAGAGAACCAAAATCCCGGCAGGGTACTCATCAAGATTGGTGATTGTATCAAGCCACTGCTAATCCGTAGAGAAATGAGCGATGTCGAGTTTGTGGTGGGGCGTGACTATGACGCGGAGCAGCTCTTTCCTGCCCACAGGTAAGATATGTCGACCATGGGCGCGTCGTAATTGCAGCTTCCGCACACGACGAACGCACAGACTGCACAACACGTCTGTTCCTTTTTATTTCCTCGAGCATAGTTGTCAGTCTCTTTATGCAGGTTAATCATGAGCGTTCGCAGCGCTGTGTTCCAGACAATGTTCTATGGAAGTATGCCAGAGAAGTGCACAGCTCCCATCGATATTCCCGACATTCATCCCGAAGCCTTTGCTAACGTGCTATGGTAGGGTAGTATTTTTATCATATGCGATCTTGGTTCTCTTGGAACGCATGCTGTATTGACAACTTACAACATCAAATTGTTTAGCTACATGTACACGGACACGGTGACGAATTTTACCCAAGAAAACGTTTTCGACACACTAACGTGTGCCGACAAGTACGACTTACCGTTGCTGGTAACGATGTGCACCGACTTCGTCCTGGACACTGTCAACGTCAACAACTGCTTGGATATTCTGGACAACGTAAGTATCCTTGTCCCTTGATGACTAATATTAAAATGTGTTATCGCGCAGGCGGCGTTCATGAATAGCTGTGCTTTCTAGGCGGTGCGCTGTGCAGGTATCGCGCCGAAAATCCTGGAGCATTGTTTAGGCCTCGTTGATGAATCACCGATTGCCATCTGGGAGTCGGAACAGTTTTGTGCGATTGGACATGAGGCGTTACGCATCATCCTTCAACGGGATACTTTGACAGCCAATGAATACTGTATTTGTTGGGCTGCTAACCAGTAAAACCAGTTTTAGCAGTGGTTTTTATAGCACTTTTGTACACCGGTTTCTGGCAGGTGGGATTTTAACATGTGCAAGCAAAGAAACATGGACACTTCCTCCGCTAATCGGCGTGAAATACTTGGCCAGATGTTGTTTCTCCTCCGGTTTCCGCTGTTGACCGATGCTCAGTTGCTTAGTGGACCCACAAAGGTACAATCTCGGACTGAAAAATTAGATTTGACCTTATCTTGAAGATCCTACGTTTAAGCGCCGTTGCATCTAGGTGTTGTTGATAGTTCTAGTCGACCGCAGTTTGACTGCATGGTCATCGCGGGCCGTTTACCGGCCTGC
>NW_026570874.1:0-2009 GCF_019649055.1 Paramacrobiotus metropolitanus
TCGACTGTAATATCACGACGCGCCTGCCGCTGAACGGAGATGTGGCGTTCGCGGTGTGGAATGCGGTGGAGGCGGCGATGCCGGTGCCCAGCGACGACGAGGTGTGGGGTCTGTCCGAGTGGTTGATGATGATCGCGACGGATGAGAGGCAGGAGCGGTATCGCAATGCACTTTGCCGAGTATGGGATTTTTTTGTATTTGTTAAAATTATCAGTAAACGGCTCACCGACGTTTCGTCGACTAACACTTCGTCGACCGTCACGAGGGCGACGGCTAAAAACCCCAAGAAACCTAAGAAAACCTAAGAAAACTGAGAATCCTAAGAATCTAAAAAACCTAAGAAAACCTGAGAAAACTGAGATGATTTATCTAAACGTCAGTTCGACGCCGTGACGGGTCGACATCATGTCTGTTCGACGAAGTGACGGTCGACGAATTTTCGTCGACGAAATGGCGGGTCACCCAGTAAATTATTAGCGATGCAATGTTCGCAAAGTGCTGACTCAATTCGTATTCTGGCGTATTTTTATTTATTTGATAGCTGTTATGCACAACACAGACCGCGGATCCACGCACTTCTTCCGATTACCGAGGAAAGAAGTGGTGCATGGATGGACTGCAAGATCTGCGCTGGGAGAAACTGTCTCGCATTATGCAGCGCTTTCTGCTCTCCCGGCGTGACCGTAATGGATCCAGCGCACATTCAGTTAAAATCCAATAAATCGTTATTATTTTGATATTCATTTTACAGTTAATAATCACTGAAAGTTTATCTCGTTTATTTCAGCAGTGATGGCTGGTTTCGATTAGTATTATTGTTTACCGCAACTGTATCCATATCATTCTTCAGTCTTTGTCTTGAAGTGAACAGAATCTGAACAGAAGCAGATATTATGACAATAATTTTTAACAATCACAACCAACTGATTTTCACAACACCGTTTAAAATCCACTGAATTGAATAGATTCAGTTTTTTACTTTTCTCCAGGGGTACTGTAATATGAACTCGTTACCGTATTAAATTACTAATTATTAAATTACTGTAGTTGTCTGCGAACGTAAGAAATACTTATACCTTAAAGAATCATCTAATCAGTCATGCAGTGCAAGTAGCAAAAGATGAACTGCCTAGTACTCGTACATAACCGGTTTTTAAAAACTTTACTTCACTCGTTTTTTTATTTTACTTTACTTTTTTTTTACTTTACTAAACTTTATTTTACTTGGTTTACTCGTTTTTATAACCGGTTTATAAAAACTTCCACCGCCGTAACTACGAACTTCGTAATTCGTCAGTTTTCTACACCGCAGTACGTACTTTACATCGTCTTTAAGGAAGCACGTGTTGTAAGTCAGGTCGGTCAGGTGCGGTCAAATATTCATAGTCCAGATTAACAACAGTCAAGAACTGTGGTTGGGAAAATGCTACACCATCGGCCGTTGCACCGTACTTTGGTATTTTCTACAATAAACCCCACTTTCTACGCTGCGTAACAAATTGAAATTAATACATATTACTGAACTTGCGATTAGATGTTACTGTAAAAAAATAAAAAAAAACTTTCTTATAAATTTATTTTTATCTTGTTTTCTGTTGATTCCTGTGTTCGTCCAATTCCACACGTTTTTTTAGTGAAACCCTTACGTTTATTTTGGGTGTTGCT
The DNA here is from genome assembly GCF_019649055.1 of Paramacrobiotus metropolitanus. NCBI lineage: Eukaryota > Metazoa > Tardigrada > Eutardigrada > Parachela > Macrobiotidae > Paramacrobiotus > Paramacrobiotus metropolitanus. The sequence continues at coordinate 1,666 of NW_026570874.1, forward strand.
AAAGTCTCTGACTGTGACTGGGTGGGACTGGGTAGGACTTTGAGTCCGTGGGACTGGGACCTTCTCTGACTGTGACCGCCTGTGACTGTGCAACACTGGGCCTGGGACCGATTGGGACTGTGACCATTTGGGAGTGGGGCTAGTGGTTGTTGCCAACCCACTGACAGTGCACTTCCGGTCAAATTTTTTAACTGGCACACGGTCACAGTCACGGAGTCCCAGTCCCACGGACTCACAGTCCCACCCAGTCACAGACTTTAGCAATACCCAAAATGGACGCTGCCGCTGCGCCACACTGGCTGCGCTTATGAATTCTCTCAACATCCAGAGGGCTTAAATTACAT
>NW_026570875.1:0-1981 GCF_019649055.1 Paramacrobiotus metropolitanus
GCGTAGTTTCCCATAGTGTCTGTAGCTTGCGTAGTGTTATGTAGTTTCCTGTAGACACGGTAGTTTACGTAGTTTGCTGTAATTTCCTGTAGTCTCGGTAGTTTATGTAGTTTTCTGTAGTTTCCTGTAGCCTGGGTAGTTTGCGTTGTTTGCTGTAGTCCCGGTAGTTTACGTAGTTTCCTGTAGTGTCGGTAGCTTGCGGAGTGTTATGTAGTTTCCTGTAGTCTCAGTAGTTTACGTAGTTTTCTGTAGTTTCCTGTAGTCCCCGTAGTTTAAGTAGTTTTCTGTAGTTTCCTGTAGTCTCGGTAGTTTGCGTAGTTTCCTGTAGTTTCCTGTAGTCTCAGTAGTTTACGTAGTTTTCTGTAGTTTCCTGTAGTGTCGGTAGTTTGTGTAGTTTCCTGCAGTCTCGGTACTTTGCATAGTCTTCTGTAGTTTCCTGTAGTCACGGTAGTTTACGTGGTTTGCTGTAGTTTTCTGTAGTCTCAGTAGTTTACGTAGTTTTCTGTAGTTTCCTGTAGTCTCGGTAGTTTGCGTAGTTTGCTGTAGTTACGGTCAGTTGCGTAGTTTTCTGTAGTTTCCTGTAGTCCCGGTAGTTTACGTAGTTTCTGTAGTTTCCTGTAGTCCCGGCAGTTTACGTAGTTTTCTGTAGTTTCCTGTAGTCTCGGTAGTTTGCGTAGTTTGCTGTAGTTACGGTGAGTTGCGTAGTTTTCTGTAGTTTCCTGTAGTCCCGGTAGTTTACGTAGTTTTCTGTACTTTCTGTACTCTCGGTAGTTTGCGTGGTTTCCTGTAGTGTCGGTAGTTTGTGTAGTTTGCTGTAGTCTCGGTACTTTACATAGTCTTCTTTAGTTTTCTGTAGTCCCGGTTTTTTACGCAGTTTTCTGTAGTTTTCTCTAGTCCCGGTAGTTTGCGTAGTTTCCTGTAGTGTCGGTAGTTTGTGTAGTTTGCTGTAGTCTCGGTACTTTACATAGTCTTCTGTAGTTTCCTGTAGTCCCGGTAGTTTGGGTAGTTTTCTGTAGTTTCCTGTAGTCTCGGTAGTTTGCGTAGTTTCCCATAGTGTCGGTAGCTTGCGTAGTGTTATGTAGTTTCCTGTAGTCACGGTAGTTTACGTAGTTTGCTGTAGTTTCTTGTAGTCTCAGTATTTTGCGTAGTGTTATATGGTTTCCTGTTGTCACGGTAGTTTACGTAGTCTTCTATAGTTTCCTGTGGTGGTGGTTGCGTAGTTTTCTGTAGTTCCTGTAGTCTCGGTAGTTTGCGTAGTTTTCTGTAGTTCCCTGTAGTCTCATTGGTTGCGCAGTTTGCTGTAGTGTTAGTGGTTTGCTGTAGTCGCGGTGGTTTTGCTCCTACGTATACTACGAAGACTACCGACACTGGGAGCCACAAAAACCACAAACCTGAGCGACTACGCAGGCTACAGACTAGAGTTATTACATGAAACTGCACAGGCTTCCGGACTACTGGTGATCTACCGAAAGTACAAAACTTCCAGGACTAAGGAAACTATGTACTACCGAGACACAGGAAAGAACTACGCACACTACCGAGACTGAGAAGCTACGGAACTAAGGCTTCAGAAACCACGGAGACTACAGGAAACTGAAAACTACATAAACTACCTGACTACAGGAAGAACCTGAACTGCATAGCCTGAAACTACAGGATCTACAGCTGCAAACCCCGAGACCTGCTTCTGAAAACTACACAAACTACCGAGACTCCTGAAAACTACACAAACTATAGAGACTACCGAAAACTACACAAACTGCCCAGACTATCGAAAACTAAAAACTACCAAGACTACGAGTTACTACAGGTCACCGCACAAAATATTGAAAATGCAGGTAACTACGGGCATGGCGGACAAATTTTGCCATTGTATAAACAGCCTTTGCGAATATATAGGCTACAGCGGAAAGGTGCACTACATCGTCTAAGGATGGTCGTAAAAAAATGTCGTGTTCGAAGTGTGCCATAGGTGTAGATC
>NW_026570876.1:0-1975 GCF_019649055.1 Paramacrobiotus metropolitanus
AGCGAGCAGGCGTCGTTTTGCAAATTTTCGAACGAGCTGAGCAGCAACAGAAAAAAAATTGCGAGCGAGCCGAGCGAGCGGGATGATTTGGTGCGAGCGATCGCGAGCCTACGTCCTGACATTGTGCGAACTGGAGAAGTTTCCTGTACAGAATTACATTGACCGACCAGAAAACGGTCTTAAACCACCGTCACCTTTGCGCTTTCGCGCGAAGGGAAACTTTAAAAAAAATTAAAAGCTAAAGTTTTCTTTCACCTGTTGGAACTCGGGACGTAATCACGTAAGTAATCAATTGCCTGATTTATAAAAAAAACAAGGTACATTTCAAATTTCAAACATTCTATTCTAATTATTTCAAACTAAATCAAGAGAACCACATCCAGTTAAAAATTACTGAAAGGTACTAGCGAAAAAATGAAATTGTTAAGAAATGGACTACCTGTACGAGGTATAAGTCTCGTATGGAGGTACTGTATAAGTGGTCGTCTCTGGACACCGTATTTTACTTACTGCGTTTTTGTGAGTGTAAAAATTTTTATATTAATATGATTCGTGCAACAAATTGATACCTAAAATTTTTGCCGATCTCTCGAGCGAGCCGATTTGCAAAATTAAAATTACGAGCGAGTAGGGCGAGCGGAAGCAAAGAAAAATCTTAAAACGAGCGAGCCGAGCGAGCGGCGGTTTGGGCGCGAGCGAGCTGAGCGAGCAGCAAGTTTCAAAATGCTTAAACGAGTGAGCCGAGCAGCACTTTTGCTGCTCGTGCAGGGCTCTAACTCGGTTACCAGCTTCCAAAAATTACCATAGCAAATAAATTGTGGTTACCGTTGGGGACTGTTCCATTTGCAAGATTCGCTTACAAATTTACAATTAATGAAGTCCTTACTCTTACTGACATTTCTTTATTGCCTTTTGTTCTCACATTAGCCAGCAAAATTGAGGAGCACCTTGCACTGCATCATGCCTAATGTAGCACTGAGAGTAAAGCGTCCCTCTGCTCGCAAAGCAGTGTCGTCTCCAGCAAAGTCTGGCTCCTCGTCGTCACCCGTGAAAGTGTCACCAGTGAAATCCCCAGCGTGGCCCGTAAAACCATCAGCATCTCCCGTGAAAGCTGGATCGAGCTCGTCGCACAGTCCCGCGCGAGCTAGCACGTCACGAAACAGCGTGTCTGGAACTCCAAAATCCAGCTCGCGGCACACGCCGAACGTTCCGAAGCATACACCAACAGTGGTGTTGCGAAACACTCCCACGATCTCGACTCCAAAATCCATTCTGAAGCGTTCGCCCAAAAAAGACCTGAAACGCCTGAATCCCGATGGTTCAGCCGTGAAGCCCAAGAAAGTTGTTTTGATCGAACCGGAAAAGAAGAGCAAGCCTAAGGCGAAACCGAAGAAGCCTGCACAGGAGGAGACGTCCTACGTTGTGGAAGCAGTTGTTAGTAAGAAGAAGGAAAATGGGGAGACATTCTACAAAATTCGCTGGGCTGGGTATGGATCGAAGGATGACAGCTGGGTGAGTGAGAAAAACTGCTCGTGCCACTGGGCAATCAAAAAGTTCGAAGAGGAGAAAAAGAAAGGCAAAGACTCCAAAGAGAGCAAGAAACCTGCAGCAAACCAGGAGCCGGAGAAGGCCAAGAAGCGCACGCAGACGAAGGGGAACACGTTTCCGAACAGTAAGTGGCTGGGAAACATCGAGCTGATAGTTTTTAAGAGTTACTCCTCAGTTCTCACGATACTTAAGATATTTTTAACTGAACCACATCCAGTTAGATAATTCGATTTAATATTTTTAATTTGATGAATTATTAAATTTTTTTCTTTTCGAGATATTTTCTCATGGTATCGTTAGGGTTTTGCGGGATTATTGTTTTACATTAAAAAATTACCATGTTATTGCTGGTTAATGATTTGTATACGAGTAGCTCAAACTGTGTGGCAATCATTTTGGCGGTCTTTGGTTATGATAAGGTGTGAAC
>NW_026570877.1:0-1950 GCF_019649055.1 Paramacrobiotus metropolitanus
GGACGTGGCCGACAGCGGACTCTTCGTCTGTAGCCGGCAGGAAGGTGGACGGGTGGATGGTGGATCCTCAATGAAGGTCATCCACCTTTCTGGAAAGGTCATCCAACTTTCTCATCCACCTTTCCGCAAAGGTCATCCACCTTTCTCATCCACCTTTCCGCAAAGGTCATCCACCTTTCTCATCCACCTTTTGTGAAGGTTATCCACCTTTCTGCAAAGGTCAACCACCGTTCTGTCGAACGTGTTGACTTTCCGCTTACTTATCAGTTATCACAGCTTTGCTGAACGTCCAGTCACTGCTACACCTTTTGGGAAATAACTCTCGTCGCAATACAAGTTAATCTCTAAACCAGCTGTAGTCACCTTTAAAGCCAATTAAACCGTTTTTGGTATCCAATGATCTAAAATCGGGACCATGTGTACATTCGAAGAGACACTCCATATGAATACCGCTTCACCTTAGAATATGGCTCAAGTGGCCAAAGCCATACTGTAGAGGATTCAGTGTAGGCTTTTGTTTTGCTTACAGTTGGTGCCTACCGGAAGATGTGCCTAGCTGGGCAGTGGCAGAACGGAGCGCAGCTCTTGAGTGAAGAGGAAAACGGCAACGTCCTCGTTTTGGTTGTCGTGTCGCGCTACTTCCCGTTTAGGTAACAGTTCTGCAACCTTATGTGCTCTAGGATTTTCAGTTCAGGACAGCAAAGTACGCATGTTGCAGCATATTTACTGAGCGCTCTTACGGTACTCCACCTAACTCCAAAGCTCATCCACCTTTCTCCAAAGGTCATCCACCTTTCTGCAAAGGTCGTCCACCTTTCTGCAAAGGTCATCCACCTTTCTGCCGAAGATCATCCACCTTTCTGCTTTACTTAATATATGTTCGATCAGGTTGCATCGGTTTATTTCTTTGAACAAAAACGGCATTTGCGCAAGGATGTTCATGATGCAATCATCCAAGACAATCGCAAATCATAGATTTTCTGGTGAATTACGATACTAATTTGACACTGATTGTCTTTGAAAATTCTTAGCTTGTACACGGATTCAGACTTTCGTTACAACGGCGCAAAATATTTTTACGCAAAATTATTCGAAAAAAATCATTGGATATGATTTAGGTAACGAAATACATCAAACACTAATTACGTTACATAAGAAACAGAAAGGGCAATTAAACGAATTTCACGACCTTCAGTCTTTTCTGACAATAAAATCAGCTTGGAGAACGTTATTACTATCCCGCTTTGCAAAGGTCACATGCAAACGAGCCACCTTCGTGTGCTGCTTCGAAACACAGGCGCGGTGAAACTGCTTGACAGGACATCCGGGGAACCGACATTTTACGATATTCTTTTTGGATGCTGGAGCTGGAAGTCTGCAGCTGCAAATAATGGGAAAACGGTAAACAAATCTCTCAGGATTGGTACATCGTTCCAGAGCGGTGTCAGATGCGGCTGAACTTGGAAAAGGAGTGACGTGGTTTTTGACGACGCACATATGTAAGTGCTGTCGCATCTGAAAGATAAATATTCGCAAAAAAACGAAGAGGAACGACGTGCTGTCACCGGAACCTATGGGTTTAATATCAAACAGTACGTAGCAACTTCCATATCCACAGATAATAACTGACAAGCAGAAGCGAACTGATTTTTTGTGTCATTTTATGTTATAACTATAACCTTTTTCCAGTAAGTGAGATAAGTTAATATAGCAAGCCGCAATAGAGCTTTAAAAATTTTTTATGCTAGCATCTATGTATGCATTGCGGTTATGCAAATTACTATCTACAATATGAAATAGCTCACTGATAAGTTCGCTAAAACTTCTCTAAAGTCACTTATAACAGAAGTACTCACATCAGATCGCAAGAACGTAAGCGAACATAACTTCTGACCGTAGCAGACTGCTGTAGCAAAAGCCGAGACGTAGATGCCGCAGTCTGTCCCATAT
>NW_026570878.1:0-1947 GCF_019649055.1 Paramacrobiotus metropolitanus
TCAGCCGCCGCCCGCGTCAAGCGCCGCATGAGATCGAGGACGCCCGGGCTGCTGGAGCGCAAGTGTGCCCATGCCTCCACAGCACCGGCGTTGTCAGTATGAAAGATGACTTTCCGTCGCCGCAAATTTCGCCCCCAAACAATAGCTGCGAGGAGGGTGGGGACCAACTCCAAGTACTCAATCGACGGCGGGCTTTGCGAGATCCAACCCAGCCACCTAAGCTGGAACCATTCGTTGTGATAAAAGGTTCCCAGCCCAAGCGCGGCGGACGCATCGGTGTGAAGATGCTGGACGTCGGAGGTAGTCCAGTCGGGCTCCAGAAAAGAAGCCGTGCCGTTCCATTGCGGCAAGAACGTCCTCCACCAATCCAGGTCACGGTGAAAGTTGTCACTGAGGACAATAGCAGATCGTCCGTGGAAGGCGGAAAGCAGCATTATCATTCGCCTCGTAAACAGCCGACTGGATGGTACGCATTTTGAGGCGAAAGTGTACCAATCAGACTCTGAAGCTCATAAGTGGTACAGGAGTCCCTTCCGATCCAGGTCTTGAGGGTTTCGGTTATGTTTTGCTGCTTATTTGGGGGCAGGCTGAGAGTTTGCGCTACAGAGTCGATCTCTATGCCGACGAATGTCAGCCGAGTGGCGGGGCCCTCTGTTTTGTCCAGAGCTAATGGTACCCCAAGCTCGCTGCACACTGCCTCCATGGACTGCATGAGCAGATCGCTCTCGGTCGTCCGGGATTTGCCGACAAAGAAGAAATCGTCCACATAATGCAGCAAAGTATCAAGCCGTGCCCTCTTTCCCACGCACCAGTGAATTGCAACATATAGAGAACAACTCAAAATATACGGGGAAGAGCGGCAGCCGAACGGTAGCACTATATCGAAAAAGTACTCACCGCAAATTTTAAATCCCAGCCGGTTCCAGTCGGCACGTCTGATGGGAATGAGACGAAATGCGGACTTGACGTCCATCTTGGCCATCACTACGCCTTTGCCGGCGGTCGCAACTAGCCGTACAGGATCGTCGACTGAACAGTACTGCAGGGGCATTTCATAGCTTCCGATGTGGTCATTAACGCTGTTTCCGTATGGTTGGGAAAGGTCCATTATAGTCCGATGGCCCCCGTCTTCTTCGGACGGCAGCCCAGTGCGTTAACAACAAAGTCAGGTAACGGAGGAGCTATAAATGGACCGACAGAATGACCCAGTGACACTTCTTTTCTGATGTTTTGTAGGAGCGCGTGGTGGTAAATGCGTGCGGAGTGCGAGTTATTCGTATAGCGGCTCGTGGTGGCTCGTGTTCAAACGACAGGTTGGCCTGGCCGAACTCCAAAAATTAAGTTGTGGGCGCCGGTAGGCGCTTGTAGCCGGCAGATATATTGGCCTGTTTCCTGTTGGCGAGCCCGGCAGGAAAGTGGTTTTCCTCCCATAAATCTGCCGAAGTGCACCCACAATTCTGCCGACCCGAACATATGCTTTGCCTATGAGAACTCCAATATATCAGCCGAACCGGCGCAACAATAAAATTTGATATTTTTGTTGAGCGCGAGCCGGCAACACAACGGCCGGGCTGCAGCATGAGATGGAGCGATGAGTCCGTGCTTCTTTTATGCCATGGAAATTGCTCTTTGGAAAAATCAAAATCATGCCAATCAAGCAATGGATAAGCCCAGTACACCTTAGTAAACCAGAGAGACATTTTGTTCGGCCACCCGGTAAATTATTAAATCAAATCGAAATTGCTAAATACAGTAGATTTGTACACGTGATAAGGAAATACTTCTGCGGCTTACGCCATGCACCCGGTCCAGTTTCTGTTGTTACTTTTGCTTCTTGTTATAATTTGTTGATATTTATTCATCGTTTATTCAACTTTTTATAAAAATTAGTCAATCGGTAAAGTTCATTTTGTGAGAAAAGCACCTGGTGAACAAAATATGAAAACT
>NW_026570879.1:0-1875 GCF_019649055.1 Paramacrobiotus metropolitanus
TAATATATTATTAAATACTAGTATAAAGGTAACCGTCCTTAGTGCAAGCGAGCGAGCGTGTAAATTTTTCTTGTTGTAAAAGACTCGGTTGGGTAAGACTGCAGCAGAAGTAGTGGAGAGTCTACTCGATTTTTGTAGCTGTTGCATATGTTGTGGAAGGCTTATCAGCTGAGCTGCTCAGATATCAGTTTTTGACGGGTCTATCCTGAACCAGTTCCGCGTTCCTGTCATTTCATTCAAGGCAAAATAGACATTTTCCAAAAATTTTTATTTAACATTTCAGAAACGTGCTTTAGACCTAGGTAGTTTTGGTTCAGAATCTACTTAATTCATAATTACGTTCGTTTAATAACAAATTTTAAAAAAAGACCCAATGACAACTTGACTGTTGATGCACGACAATGCATTGGAACTCTCTGACCATTATATTATTCAGCTTCAACAAACAGACACTCAGTCACTACCTTGCAAACGATTCTCCTGTAGTCCCGTCGAAACAAAATAACTAGGAAAGTGCACTCGCTTTTTGCGGGCACTGTGAGACCGAAGCGTAGCAATACAGGTGTTGGTAATGTACCTAATAATTTTGCAGGTTGTTGATTATGCCAGTATGCATTTATTTTTTCCTGTGAACGCGCACTTATGTGTGGGAGATAATTGTGACAACATAGTGCAAACACATGGCAGGTAAATATAACTTTTATCGGAGACGCTTGAAACGCTCCATTTCCAGTGCCTTCTGGGCGGTTGTTTTTCTAGTCTTAATGGACTGGAGGAGAGTAATAGGGAACATGGGCTCAATAGCCAACACCCTTCCAGGATTTTACACGGGAGACACCTACATAAATTAATCCTGAGGCAAATTCTCTTGCTCCGAGGTGGACCACGGCATGGTTGCATGTAATGCCTTGCGACATGTGAATAGTAATTGCCCCGGCCAGGCATAAAGGAATTCGTGTCCTTGTGCACTTGTGAGATTTGTCGTTCCAATGAGTCGTTATTGGTACAACCGGAACACAGTTGTTCGCCAACGTAGGACCGGTGTATTTATCAAATTCTACGAGCACGGCGTAAGGCAGACTATCCAGTGGCGATGTTCCCGGGCATAAATGATGTCTCTTACATAACCGAGCGCTCCGTTCACAAGGCCTTTGCCTGTCCACAGGTTACGTTTAAGCATAACCCTGCTCCCACGTGATAGATACAATACCGGTTCTAGACCCATTGCCTGGTCTTCGGACCCTATAAATTAAATAAGAATGCGTGTCAGACAGTATAGTTTGTGAGCATTTTGTAAGACTGTATGTAACCTTTGGCTGCTGTGTGGCTGTTGTGGTTGGCTGTTGTGGTTGTGGTGCGGACGGCAAACTCGCCTCAAACGCTTCTCACACCGTGCTGGTCGAAAGCACCATCACCGTAAGCCGCGTCGCCAACAAGGCAATATTCACATGATAGTTATCCGGCGGCCCCCTCAATGACCTTAAACAACGCACTGGTTTAACTGGACCGTACCGAATAGGAGACCGCGGCATGCTGTAATAAAATCATCCAAGGTAATGTCAGGGTACAGTGCGGAGTGCTCAGTGCCCTGTAGTGGACATTGCCGGCTGCGGATGGTGCAACGCGCAGTCGTACTTAGGTATAAGTACCATACAGTGGTGTCTGTCCATTCATCCAAAAGAGCACGCATACCGCACGACATGGAGCGACAGCTGCACACGTGGATGGAGCACTGTCCGAAACAGACCGCACCATTTCCGATATTTTAAAGGAAATGGTTACTCCGCAGTCGCCCCGCAGACCAAAAACAATGGGCGTGTGGAAGGTCGAAGACATTTGACGATAAAAGATGTCAACATATACTTACGTTGAGCA
>NW_026570880.1:0-1686 GCF_019649055.1 Paramacrobiotus metropolitanus
GCCTGTACAATAAACGACCGAATAAACTCAGAACAGAACGGAATCGCAAAATCGATGATGTACAGACCGTACACAACTAGCAGAACAAAACAAAAACTGAACCAGGAACAATCAGTCGAGTCCCACAAAACTAAAAGGCAGAAGAAACTAAAAGATCTGTGGTATGAGATCGACCCTTACTAATACAATTATAAAGGTAAAAAAAAAACAAACGGCGTAAAGTCCGTACGGTAATACACACTCCCTTCACAACAACAGAAAGCATCCGCATTTACTGTGCTAAGTCCGCCTCGAAAAGGGTGATCCACGGACGCCACATCACAGGGTCTTTGGGGGAAGCTTAGACACAGCCTCCTTGACAGCAATTCTCCCACGCTCGAAACGCTGCTGGGCTTCAGTGCGTTCAGCCATCTTCTGCGCGACTATCTCCGTCCACGCTGTCACACGGGTTTCTAGCGCCTGCTTGGCCGCTTTCTTTTTTTCCGAAGCTGGAGGAGTCATATTGGTATGAAAACCACAACAACGCAAGGAACGGAATAAGATAAAAGTTATCACAACGATATCGGGCGTATTAGTGAAAAGGAATAATATAATTTAGATTTGTACGAAAATTTTGCACTGGGACACATTCAGGATAGGAGTTTGACAGCCGCCCATAGCTGGCGACCGCATACTTCGTAACCAGCGAAGTCCATCAAATGAGAGTGCCACCCGGCGGCAGGTCGGCTGTCAGCTTATTGCACCGAAGTTACTGAATATACTACATGTAGCGATAAAAATCCGTTTGTCACGCTTTTAAATTCCGAAATTGGATATAATTGACAATCACTAACATAAGAAAAATTATGCGAAGGCTTCTGCAAAGTTATGACCACAGGGCCATCATATTATTACCATTTCAGAGAAAAGAGAGCCTTTTACAATTAGGCTCCTATCACAACTGTTTGAGAAGAGCAAAACAGTGCTCATTCTAAGGATTACAATGCAGCAGCTGTTAAATTATCCCGCATTAACATGCTACATACAGGCACCATTAAAAACAGACAAGAGACAGAACCAGGGATGAGGATTTAAACAAGAAAGCCTGTACCGTTTAAATCGTCAAGGCCTATTTAAACATCCACACGGCTGGTTCACAAAATCCTCACTTCCAATAAGGGAGTCGAATTCCACGCAGAGGATGGCGCTGCCCAAAAATGCGCTTGCGTTCCTTCTTCGGTTTCTGATCCGTGCCGAAGTCTTCATCCACCCACAGCATGTCCACAGGCAAGAATTCGACCGGATCCTTAAAATCCAGCTTGTGCTCTGCCCACCAGTCATCCAAATCTGAATCTGGCTCTTTCCAATCTTCAAGACTACCAGATCCCCAGATATTTGGAACAGGCTCGTCATCATCCAAGGTGTACAAAATACGGCCACACGAACCCAGGCCATTATTCTCGCAGTCAACACAACAGAGTTCCTCCTCTATCACACGCTTGTTGTGTTCTACCATGCGCTGATGGCGCTCGCGTGGGTTTTCCGGCGGGTTGAATAAGGATGGCAAGCCAAATTCCTTTCGGAGCCGTTCAGATGCCTCACGAAGGATAGGAGTGTCGGGATACAGAATGAAACCGATCTTCAAGTAATACATCTGCATTTCCACGCACAAACTTTCTCGATCTCTAAAGCCACCTGAGCCTCAAA
>NW_026570881.1:0-1675 GCF_019649055.1 Paramacrobiotus metropolitanus
AGAGCGACGCCGTGACTGCCGCCGAAAGAGGTGTAGTCGTGACTGGCGGTTTTGCTACCGTTGTAGGTTGTCACAGCTGTCTCTGGTGGGCCTTCTTGGCTGCGATGGTGGACCAATGCACCACCGAGGAAGGTGTAGCCATCGCTAGTGGCCTGTTTCCCGTCGAAGGAGGCCGCCGCCCTGGTTTACGTGGCCTGTGCCTTCGAGGAAGGTGCAGCCGTCGCTGGTGGTCCTGGGTGCCGTCCGTGGTAGGTTCAGCGGTAGAAAATCACCTACTTGCGGTCCTCAGACTGTTCAGCGTATTGGGTGACTTTGCGTCGGAGGGTAGCTGCAGCCGCAGTTAAAGGCCTGCCATGCCGTCCAGCAGAACTTCAGGAACCGGTTGGTGGCTTACCCCGTGTTAGAGGTAGGTACTTTCCTTGGGGGCCTGTTTGCCGTTTACAGCAGCTTGCTGACGGCTGATTTCCCCGTTGAACGTGGCTATTGCGCTGAGTGGTGGTTGATCTTGTCCGCTCTTCGCTTTGCACTGATGGTTCTCTGTAGGGTCGCTCAACGAGAGTAGCTACGACACGAGCTGTTCCCTGAGCTCCGTCGGATAAAGCGCGCATTCAGATGACATAAATGATAACGAATCTAGCCAGCGCCGAATGAGAATTTGCGCCATCGACAGATAGCAGTATGGCAGAGACTAGCCAGTTGTTGCACAGTGATCCGCTAGATAGCCGCGAGCCCGCGACCGCAGATGAACAGCAAAAAAGGCTGGCGTGCGTAACACCTCGTAGTCCAAAATCCAAGGTGTGTTGATCAAGGGAGATCTCGCTTCCAAGGCAAATCTTTTCAAGATCAGTTTCCAAAATTAAAAGAACAGAGAACAAATCAGCTACGTTCTGAACAAGAACTGAGCTAACGTGAAATGAGAACTCGTGGGGCGAGCAAGCGAACAGTGCCACAAGAACAGCTCAGAAACGAGCGTGTAAACTGCTACAACAAAAGCACGCGGCCGCCGCTGAGCCGTCAAAGCGTCGAATGGCGTCGGTCTGAATGGTGGGCCGGCGGCGAAGGCTAGCAGGCACCGCCGACGTAGCATTAACCTCAATTAACGAGTTAATTGGCAGTATTTTCGACATTGCCAACCTCCGAATGAGATTCCAGCAATGCCCGAAGTACTGCAACTCGCCGACTTAATCAGCTACAAGGTACATTCATGTAGAAAAACCAAAATACAGCCACAAATTAATAGTAGAGAACGATCTAGAAAGTACACGGTAAAGCCGTACATGAACAGATGTTAAAGTACGAGTACGTACTACCGTAAGCCGCTCCTAATAATCATAATAACTTCATGCGACGCCGATCGGAACAAAACATGGGAAACCAGTCAAAAAAAAGCCAGTTTTAATATTCTATGTTATTGAAACCCAGGTCCTTCTTCACGCGTCTGTCGAGTACATCAGTTGTCGTCAAGTGCGCCGTACCAGGGTCCAGCTTTCGCCAGAAGGAGATTACGACGAAAGCGATCCTGCCAGAAAAGCAACAAGCAAAGCATTTAGATTTCCAGCTGTAGCATATTTTGCATGTTTTCTCTAAACGTGTCCATATGTATTGCTTCATTTAATTGGTTTCCTTCATGTTTAACAACAACGATTATACTACGGTTACAAATTCCAAAAACATA
>NW_026570882.1:0-1651 GCF_019649055.1 Paramacrobiotus metropolitanus
GAATGATTAATGTAGTTAATCATAGTTAATTGTGGGCCAATATCCATCCCATTTCTTGTTTATGGCTGTTCGTCAGCTTTCATTATTGCTTTGTTTCTTGAGAGATTGAGATTTGAGCGGTTCTGCGCTGCTGAAGTGTTGGTGTGTTCATTTGAAATCATTTCTGTAGTTTGGCAGTGAATTTTTTTCTTATCATGCAAACTGATTGGTATAGTTATTCCTCACAGCAAAACTGTTGTTTCAGCCGGCTACGCGGCCGGTATTTGAATGACCTTTTCTTTAACTGCTTGTTTAGGTTACGATAAATCGTTTGATCATCCTGTTTTTGTCTTGGTAGTTGATGAAAATTGATTTTCGAAATCGCAGTAAAGTACTGTAATTGCTTTGTATTGGCGGTTGGTTGTTCTTTTTTAGTCCGGCAAATTGCCGGTTGCTTCAAATGCCGAATCATATTTGTCTGCATTCAGGTTATCCTTGTATTTGTACTTTGTGTTCTTCTGATATAAATGCAAATCAAGTTGTGACAGATTTGGTGCACCTTTATTCATCTGATTTGTATGATCTTCCTGCGCGATTTTCTACCGCAAATCTGATTCTTAATCGTTTTTACGTTATCATCTCCGAAATTTAGGCGTATCTGATTCGACCGTTAATGTTATTTCCTCTGGCGTTGCTTCAATTCTCCATTCTATTTTGTCTAACGGCTCCGCATAATCGTGTCAAAAAATGTCTGATAGTGAAACCTTGTACATGCTGAACTCTTCGGAGATTGATGAGTTTCCAGTGAATCTGATGGCCTTGAGTCTGTTTCGTCTGAGTCGTCCTGATCTTCATCCCCGTCGCCCGAAACGGCTCCATCTTCTGCACCAGTCTCTGCTCGTGAGCGTTCAAACGCGCCAGCCGCAAAGTCCACCTGTCGTCGTCGTCCACGTAAGAAGAATGCACATAAACGTCCTGATCCTGATATTGTTGCTTTACAACGGGAACAAAAATTACTGAGTGACAAGCTTTCGCTGGTATTATCTGAGCAGCCAGTCAGCATAGCCGCCATTCCCTTCTGTGGTCGTCATGCCGCATCCGCCTGCTGATCGGTTGCCGTCTTCTAAGCGAAACGTAATTTTGATGAAATCTCATCTGATGCGGTTGTCCCTGAATTTCTTCGTCCAGTTTCAGATGCTTGTGCCCAAACTGCAGATTTACATGAATTTATCGACTTAAGTGATTGTTTGCCTGAAAATTGCACTTCTAATGTAGCCCATCACACGACAATTTGATAATCGCACTGGGCAGTTGCTGCAATGTTACACAGCTCGGAAGGTGTCCATTTTGATTTTGATTCTTGGTTGTCTGGTTTCAACGTGTTTGCCGCTTATCGTTCCCATTACTTTCCCATCTGGCGCCACACCTGTTTCGATACATAGATGTCATCAGAAATCTCGAAGAATTTTGATTCGGTTCTGTGGCTTGAGTATGACTCGCAGTTTCGGCTGTTGATGTCTACTCGCCCGACAATTTTCTAATGGGTGAGTTGCACAACTCTTGTTCCATGAATTGTGCTGATTAAGAGTCGCCCGCTGCGCAGCATCGTTTTAACCGTGCGGATAACCGCTTTGCTGGCCCTTCTACATCACGCCAGGATACTGTTCGTACG
>NW_026570883.1:0-1635 GCF_019649055.1 Paramacrobiotus metropolitanus
ATTCAAAAAAAAACTTTAATTATGATAAACTTAAATTATAGGTAAACTTTTTAATTATGATAAACTTATCCAACTCGGGTTCGGTGTGAGAAAAATCTGCATGCTTGTGCACTGAGGTGCAAAATGTGGAGAAATTTGTCTTACAGTACATGAATATAATGAGACTTTCGGTACACCTGTTTTCGTTTAAACTTCTTGGAATGATTTACAATCGTAAATTCTGGAACCGAATATGTATAACGTGCGTAAATGGTTTTCGTGCAAAATAAATGCATATCATTCTGCTCTCAATGTCATAAAATAACAATGCAAGTGAATGCTTGGAAGTCCGCAAAAGCGAATGTTTTCGTGCATGCATGAATTCAGTACCACCTACCTAGAACCGGCATATGTCTATTAATCTAGCATACTATATACTAATATCAAAATATCAAAATGCAATTAATATAAAATATATATATATATATATATATATATATATATATATATATATATATATATATATTTAATATTAAAATTATTAGTATTAAAATAATGGACAATAACTGAAAATCAATACTTATTTATTAATAATTAATCTGTTATTGTTATTTACTGGTAATACTGGTAATACGTCAAGTAATAATGATAACGTCAAACCGGTGGGCGCCGATATCGGCAGCTGAATACGGAATAATCTGTTTTAATCTGTTGGAAGGATACATGTGCAGATTTCTTTTATTCGGCAATGGCCCTCATAGATTAGAAAGCCAGCGCTGGTACACACTAATTAAAGTGATAGAAATTTAAACGTTGCTTGTGTTGCAGTCGGATTTGTTGGACCTTTGCTTTTGCGAGTGGCTGCGCCTGGGAGACTGGGTGTACATAGTGCACTGCGGAGCCTGTGGAATTATATAATGTAAGTGTACGCCGGCAAAGCTGGTGTTGTGGTACTGTTGTGTTTTCAGGTAAACATTACGACGTACAGACTGTACAGCAGCGGGGCCATTAATTCTCAGTAAAATGTCCCTCAATTCTTATCACATACCGCAAATCTTGTGAATCATACTCGTGACTTTTCCAAGTACGTATTCGCCAGGTTAGCCAGGGATAGTTCAAGCCCCAAACCGAAAATGTGCGCAGATTCGCGTTAATAGCGACAACGCAGACATATTTCTTGATCTTTTCCCCAATTCATAAAACTATCATCAATACCGAATACGTAATGAAAATAGAAAAAATAGATACTTTACCGCGTACAGTAATCTTATTTAATACACCTGGGACTTATATATTAGATGTAATCAGAAACAATTGCGCATCATACATATGCCATGAAAATATATTACTTATTCTGCAGCAATTAAAAAGTAAGTAGGTTTTTATTATACCCGTGCCTTAATACACATACATAATTTTTCAACATAATTAATACTTTTGTTATAATTTAATATGGAGGCGGTGCATTCAGCTACAACTTTACATAATAGTAAGCATAAGCTTAAAGCAAACACTTACATGAAATATAATTTAATATTTATGTTATTGATGCACTCGGGTGTAACAGTGCAATATAGATGGTACATATAAGTACAATTTATTGAGTTTATTTTTTCAGTTTTTTGAATCTCTTTCAATCGGATGGTTTTTAATATG
>NW_026570884.1:0-1591 GCF_019649055.1 Paramacrobiotus metropolitanus
CTAACGAAGAAGTACTCGTCCGTCTGAATTGGTATTTCGCTGTTACTGACGCTTGCTCCATGGAGTGTAGGGGCCATTGGGAACGGATGCCGCTGGCTCTCCCGTGCAAGGATCCTCTGCAGAACACAAGAAACTTGATTGCTCTGTCTGCACTTTGTACCCATTTAGCAAGCACTTAAGCGGCATGGCAAGTATGCCTATAAAATTTCAATCGTACATATGATTGTAGGGTTGATTGTGCTTACTCTGCCACTCGTCAAAGGCTCCATCGTATTCCCCGGATGGATGTTTACTGACATCGCCGATTACTGGCATCAAGTGGAAATGATATGGGTACACGTCGCGGAGATTGCGTCCCTCCTGCCAGGCCCAGTGATGCGCGAAGCAGCACTGCGTCAGTACCATGTTATCGGTGGCATTCCCCGGTTGGCTGTTGCGACAGTCAGGGTTACCGTCCCGGGGACACAACGGCAGCTGGTTGTTAAATCTGGCATTGTACTCACCGAGTTGTCGGGGGTATTTTGTGTCTGCATCCGGTTCACTCAGCAGCGGCACCATTTCATCGTTGCTTTTTCCGCCACTCCAAGGGTCCTCGATCTGGATATAATGAGGGCCGTCGGTAGGATTTTGGGCGCTGATGGCAACGTAGTCACCGTGAACTCTCCACAACGACATCAAGCCGATAAAACAAAGCAACAGAGCAGTGAACATTTTTTATACAAAAATATATTGACGCAGAAGAAATGGTAATCGTTACACAATGCCCAGGTACAGTTTTATACTGCCGTTTCCGGCCGAAACTTAAGTGTCCCGAGCTCGCCGCACCATTCCCAGGTGCGCTTTGAATATCGTTTGTCGCACGGAATCCAGGGAGGTTCCGAGCAGCCCACTTAGGCTCAAGTGTTTTTACTACTGTCGTTTCCAAGAAGCTTAATAACGCGTCCAGAATTGTGCAGCTGTTTGCAAATTTTTAAACGGAATTATGGGCCGATTTTCAAGTGGACGATTCGGGAAAAGTTCCTAACGGCTATGCAGCAAAAAGTCGCTTAACCTGAAAAATACCCGGAACTAGGCACTGTTGTGGCCACTTGGTAGCCTGAATCCAAAAAATCCAGTTTCACCCTTTCTCGTAATGTACACAGGTAACAAGCTCGAGTTGGACTGGCTAGTAGCTGAATTTAAAACGGTATGTATAAATTTCCAGCACATACTATAAAACCTTTCATTTTCAATTAATTAGAACAGAAGTCATCGCTACGCAGCACAGATCCAAAAATCCCGGTGCTTATGGTTAGCCTTAGGTAAATCAAGTTCTGGTGCGTGAACCGGGCCAGCAACAGATAAAAAAGGCAGAAGAAAGAGATACTCCTATCAGGCTACATGCTGATACCGTCACGGCTAGGCGTAACTCAAAATGCATCGAATAATTGAGTGTGGAAATCATTATCTAGTCAATAATTTCTCAGTGTGACACTTGCAGTTAATGCTAGCTACGCCGGAATTTTTTGTACAATTCTATACGCCTGTTGGGGAAATCACACGATCAAAATCAATCGGCCAGACGAGTTACGCAAAACTATTTCTCCGGCAT
>NW_026570885.1:0-1589 GCF_019649055.1 Paramacrobiotus metropolitanus
GGTTGACACTTCCGGAGTCGAACACTGCATTGGCAACGGGGGAAGATCCCCTATTGATCCATATTGTGGAGGTAAATGTGCTTTCATTTAACAGCCAAAACTTATAAGATAATCTAGCGCACTACTGAAACGAACTGCAAAATTGTGAATCCCACGCGGGAAAAACAACAAAAGTCAGAAAGTGCAATAATTAGTACATACCTGTATACAGCAAAATGCGTAGCGGTCCTCCGCCGTGATATGGACAAATCATCACTTTGTTCTATGACGTTATACGGAAGAGCGGAAGGCGAAGCCCAGGTTACTTGCAGGGCCGTCGCGAGCTTTTCGGGAGGGGGGGGCGCTATTGTTCTCCCCGAGGGCGAAATATGGCGCCATATGCGCCAGTCCCGATTTCTGCAAGTTTATATGGGAAATTTAACACTTTTTTCCCGGGAGGGCTGGCGCCCCCCCTCGCGACGGCCCTGGTTTCCTGTCTCTCTTTAACGTGGTCACAGAAACGGGAGCCAAGTGCTGAAGATTCAGACATGCGGCGGATCTGCTCTTTTGGAATTAGTTTACACTCAGGATTCAGGGGAGATCCGCCATGTTTGTCATCCTTTCTCACTTTGCAACCAGGTTTTCCACAATTAAATGACCACTCCATCCGGCCAGTAACAACGGGCATCTGTTCATGTATGGGACGCTAACAGTCTACACACGATCATGGCCAGGGGTGTATTACAGTATATTAATATTACGTTTAGCAAAGCTTCTACATTTGACAGGGCGCGAGAACTGTAAAATTCTGTGGAAGTTTCCGGGAAATAAAACCATGGCGAGAATTTTGAATATGCAATATGAATGAATAAATTGTTTTTCGAAAAAAAGAGAGTGAAAAATTCTCGGTTGTCACCCGCATAACACGCCCTTAGCTAAGGCAAGCGCTGCATTTTGAAAGAATCACGTCTTAGTACGCTTGATATTAGCTTTAAAAATTTAAAAATTTTGGAGACCAACGGGCACTGTATCATTCAATTGTGGCGACTACGTTTCTTCTTACGGCAGCGGCTCAGTCATCAATTATGTTAATACGTATCTGTATGTGTACGGTGCGATATCGATGATACGAAGCCTTGCGAAGGGTTCTTCGTAATTATAACCGGTTATCTGTTTTGCGAGGTTATTATTAGTTGAGCCTTGAACTACCTACAGATATATTCTATACTATAGAAGGTACTTGGTTAGCCTGATACGGTGTAATTGTTTAGACCTTTCACCTTTGACATCCCGTCTAATGCTTTCAGTTCAACTGAATTCCAATTCGCTCATCTTTCGTCCGACAGACTGCGACTTCAACGTTCTAGCACCAATCGTATACAACGAAGTAGGTGCAAATTGTAAAGCAAGCTATACCAGTAAAAGGTTAAAGAAGAAAGGCGGGCTCGTTTAATTTTAAGCCTGTTTTGTTATGAGTAGTACTATTTTATTAGCTTAATCACTTGCGGCAGCAGCTTTGTGGTGTTGATTCTTGACACAATCCAGCTTATTTTATTTCGCAAGGCATCATTCCGATCAGAATAAAACAGAGGTCCGTTATTTCTAACGAC
>NW_026570886.1:0-1561 GCF_019649055.1 Paramacrobiotus metropolitanus
ATTACCTTCGTACCAGAAGCCGTCGAACATTTCCTAATAACTATAATTGAGAATGTATTGCGCTGGAATATTCACAGCGCTACACTGGAATATTCACGGTGTCACCGGTCACCGTAATGCCACGTGGTATTCGCGCGTACAAATCCTGAAAATCTGGCCACGGAGTCAGTGCTGCCAAACAATTTACTCCAGTGCATCCATGCCACCCATACATTAAAGTCACCATGCCAATAACTGTACGCCTCGGTTACTTGTTGCTTAAGTGGGGGGTCCAATGGAATCTTTTTCTATATTTTCAACATCCTGTAACGTTCTTCCCATGTTCCCATCGCAAGGCTATCTGTTCCTAAAACCCTCTATGCTAACTGCCAGAAAACTAACCGCAGCGCAGGACTCTGGTTTATAATTCAACGCATTATGATTGTGTACAGGTTCGCCGCAAAGCGCACACGACGGACACCACGGGCGAACGACCGTTCCAGAACACTCGACGGGCCGATCGGTCATGCTGTGCTACGTTACCCAGTCTTTACATAACCAAAGAGACGAAAACCATTTTTCCCGTCAGCACACTTTCACAGATGGAAGATGGAAGAAGCGGCAACGGCGGCCAAAGAATCTCAGCAAATAAGGAACTGCATCACAATTCCAGTTATTCGCGAATTAATATCCAGTATTTTAAGATTTTATTTGCCATTATTGAATCCATTGGTCAGGAACAAAGCAAGAGAAAAGGCGGAAAGAGCCGCTTAATGCGCAATGCACACCGTATTACTCCGAAACGAAAACGATGCTATGGACTTAGCACTATGGGGCCACTTGGCAATATAGGTTCTAATTCATGGTATTTAACGTCTACGACGTTAAATACCATAGTCGGGATTTATTTTTTTAAAGTTAATAAACAAAAGCTGAGTGAATTGTTAACATGCCACCTCTATTGCGTAAGCAAATAACGTATGAGTACGCCAATGCGCCATATTATCGTAGGGCACCACGTCGGTGCTACCGATGTGGATCCACTGGACACATTCAACGGTACTGTGACCGTTTTGTCAATAATGACAACTGGCGCCGCACGCCATCATTCAGCGTCACCATTCCACCAGAGGCAACCAAAGGAACAAACGTGCAGAACAAGTCGCCGGGCTCGAGTTGTTTTCCTTTAACGTGGTGTCACTTGTTTATTTATCTAAGATAATTGACGATAAGTACGTAGATAAATGTTATAAACATGATCAGTTCGATTTGGAGAAGTACCCTCAAAACTTGAGTTCCCACCCGGAAGTCTTTCCTAATTTATTTGGGTATTCTGCTGTTATGATCGAAGTTGTGCTATGTTTCAAATTCAATAAAGGGGTGTTCGGCGCGGCTCGTTTCAACGGAAGTCGATGACCAACGGTGCCGTTTGGACATTGTCGGCTTTAGAGTACTTGTCCCGATATCCTCCGAGCGGAATATGATCGACCGAGCACGAGAAAGCGGCATAAACGGTGTATAATCACTACAATATTTCATGATTATAACACAAGAAACCGTAATAGGCACCTCCTAAACCCCT
>NW_026570887.1:0-1425 GCF_019649055.1 Paramacrobiotus metropolitanus
CCAATCAATATGCAATCGCTTCCGAATCACCGGTAATGTTAGATACCGCCAACCGGTAACTGCGTATGTAGTACTCTGCAGTCTGTACTCTACCGAAATTGTACTTTATCTACTCTACCGTGGCAGCAGCAATAGCAATGCCGCGCTTATATATGTTGTCGTTTATTATGCAGAGGCAATATGGCGTACTACGGTACATGTTATTATGTATGATGCAGGCTACAGTATCGTTATTGTGCTGCTGTTTAGCTGTAAAACTTTATTTAGCATCGACCAGCACACATGTCTACGTGCGTGCGAAGATATACTGCATTAAAATGATCAAATTTTAAAATTAAAAAAACATTATTAGTTACGTAGCTTGTTTCAATTAATGCAGGTCTTGTTATCCGACTAATCACTATACGATATAGCGCTCAATTAATATTCAACATCAGTACAATTTAAACGGCGTTAACAGAACACTAATGGGTAAGTTACTGTTGCTCTACGTTTGTATATTGTGCTGGATGGGGAATCGTAAGTAAATTGCGGAAATGAATTAGTTAGATGTTCAACCATTCTCATTTAGTAAACTTGCAGATAATTTTAGCTGCATAAAGAAGGTATCATTAAACATTATCAGCTGTTGAGGAATTACAGCTACGTGATCGCTGGATGCAGATCCATTTGTATCAAAGTCAAGATCTATCGACATTTATGTAGCATCACAGTGATCACAAGATGTACGGAAACATACAGAGTGCGTCGGCATTCCCTTTGTGAGTCTCACACTAGTTGTTATCTGTTAACTGGTCACACTGTCCTCAAGCTTATTGTGCTGACTCCAGTATCTGTACATTGTACATACGGGTAATCAGATACGATATCGCTGCACAACCAACGTGTGGAATTGTAAAACCGTACGAACAAGAGCACTGGATACCCGGGGAAAGCTTGCAGCAAGAGCTTCAACCGGGAATGGGGACGTTTTTGGTTGTTGAGGTGGTGCGGGCGGTGGTAGTGGTAGTGGCGGTGGTAGTGGTGGTACCGGTGGTGGCGATGGTAGTGGTGGTACCACCAGTACCGGTTTTTGTCGACGCAATCGTAGTACCGCCGTTACCCGGGGTAGTTCGCGTAGTGGTGGTACTGCCACCCGCGGTACTGGTTGCCGCGGTAGTGGTAGTAGCAGGGGGCACTTGTGTTGGTGGTGGCGCTGGTGTTGACGGTGCCGGTGTTGCTGGCTTCATAGTGTAGATGTCACGGCATGGCGTGCTCTTGCACGCCCCGCTCCCGTAAATTATAAGATCTATGTACTCACATACATTATAATTAATGCAGGTATACGAAACAACGCACGCCGGCGGTTTACACTCGCCGAACGTGCATTTACAGTCTTCTTTTGGAGGATATGGGGTCGGGGATGGCCCTGGCCGGGCTGTGATA
>NW_026570888.1:0-1370 GCF_019649055.1 Paramacrobiotus metropolitanus
GATAATCAAGCCAAACCATGGAATTCTAGAAAAGAATAAGAAGGGATTTGTCACAAAGAACAACCAATGAAGTGCCATAAACCGAGCCAAACCACGAAATGCGAACAGTGTAAACACCAAAACAGCCTCCTATTTTTGACATCAAAGCTGCATTAAAACAAGGAAAGGGAACTAAATTTTGACTACTATAGACGGATGATTTTCTCCATATGCGTGCTCAAACCATTAAGCCATCGAAATCCTTTCCGGCATTCTTCACGCCGATAATTAAACCTTTTGAACGTCATAGCTCTCTTGGGCCGAAGAATGCTTTCAGCTGCGCATTTGTCTCCCTCTTCCATTGCAGTCGTTTCTCCTTGGCACTGCCGATCAAATGAGCTCTTTTCATAATTATTGTTATGCTGGTACAGGTTTTTCACTTCCCCGATCAGTTTACCACACATCGAACACGGAAATTTGATGGAAGGCCCTTTCGGTTGGTTGCGTCGCCATGGTATCTCCGACGCTTGCTGCCGGAGACATACTCGCAGATGCCGCTCCAGTTGCTTCCCGAGCGACGAAAATTCTGACAAATCAGGCATACGCGACTAGCATCATGGATCCGAAGGTGCTCCCGTATGTCCGGGTATATGCTGTGCTTTCTTCGTACGTAGGACATCGAACGTAGCAAGCCGCAGAACTTACTAATAGCTAGCTCCACCAGGTAGAAATGCACTATTTAACAGATGCTGGGCCTTGGTCAAGCGTACACGCAGCAAATCTTCAATCAAATTTAATCACACGACTGTACACTGGGGCATCAAGCTTTTTTACTTTTTTGTTTAAAAAACTGATTTTGAATATATTGAGATTAACTGTTAAAAATGTGACGCTAATAAAATTTCGATTTCGTCAGCAAAAACTGGCGCAAAACACCTGAAAATTTTTTTTTTGCAAAAAGTAAACAAGTCAGTTGCGGTCATGGATAATGATTAATGAGTATTGAGTAGGGATTCTGCACATGGGTTTCCGTGTTAAAGTCCTGCTCTTCTGTCTCAACGACTGGTTGATAACTGAAATTTTCGACTTTCAGGTGACAATACAATGTTAGCCCACCATTCCAGATAGATGCTGCGAGCAGTTTTTGCGTCAATAGGGTTGTGGGTAGATTAATGGATAATGGAGAAGTCCTGCCGACAGCAATGGGGGAAAGCAGGTTGGGCTTGGGAATGTAATTGCCTTGTACCTTGTTCGAATAAAAATTAACAGCATCATGCCAGCACAACTTCGGCTTATTCAGGTGATGAAATAACAGCTACAGCTCAAAACGGTCGGCTTGCCATTTCTGCCGAACATCGATAGCTTATTTTACTAAACAATCGTTGATTTCT
>NW_026570889.1:0-1337 GCF_019649055.1 Paramacrobiotus metropolitanus
AGGGTTGTACATTCCGTGAAATTACTAGTCCGTGAAAAGACAGTACATACTGTGTCATCGACTCAAGTTGGCATTGTTTCGTAATCCTCAGCAGCTGTACCGTGTAAAGCATTTAAACACTATCCATGCCAAAGCCATGGACTGCGGCGGTTAAATTCGACAGCCGCCGAAATGACTGCTGAGCATAGACGTCTTTTTTTGAATCTAATATTTTCATGACTTTATTCGGGTGCCAAAAAACTTTGCTCATAGATAAAAAAAATAATTTAATTCAGAACCTTTAAGGAAACACATTTTTGATGTCTATGGCGTGTAAAGGAGAAGGTTGTACGATTGAGGAGAAGAACGGACGACCTTTCCTGCTAACACATACGTCAAGTTAGGTTCTGCGACACTAAACCGTTTTATACCGCTACCGAGCACTACAACATCGGTAGAGCGACACTTATCTCAAGCTGTTACAGTGATGAAGACGGAGGGGTATCCTGTTTCCTGGAAAGTCTGGAATCCCTGTTCGGAACCCTGAATTTCATCCAGTGATTCCAGTCGACTAAGAAGAGACCAGTCCGAAATCCGATGGCATGCCTCTAGATGCTTGTACTGCAGAGGAGTAAAC
The DNA here is from genome assembly GCF_019649055.1 of Paramacrobiotus metropolitanus. Taxonomy (NCBI): domain Eukaryota; kingdom Metazoa; phylum Tardigrada; class Eutardigrada; order Parachela; family Macrobiotidae; genus Paramacrobiotus; species Paramacrobiotus metropolitanus. The sequence goes on from NW_026570889.1 coordinate 617, forward strand.
ACAACGCCAGCGCCAGATGGAAGCAGAGGCGAACAAGCAAGATTTCAGGGAGAGCAGTGCTTAAACAAGAAGTGACCTTTGATCACGAGTTAATGAAAGTGAACCGCAGATACCTGTGACTACTTTACTGTAGTCTGAGTACAACTACTAGTAAAAGTGGTTTATAGGAAAATCTGTGAGAAGTGCGAAAGGATCGAAAACTTCGAGGTTGATTCGACTAATACGTTTTGCTGGAATTATACAGACTTCGAGATGCGCGCAGGCACCGAGCACGCGTAGACCCAATAAGGATTCTACTAGAATAGCCCGATTAAGCGAATCATTTCGGCAGGAGCCGTACCACATGTTTGTTGCTGTGAAGATATTAAAATCTTGCAGTACTTACGAATACGACACTTGGACGAATGCGTACTCGTACTTCGAAAGTTCGCCGTTTACTGTTTAATCTTATGCCTGATTATGTGCGCACTCAAGCAGCAGCAGCTGCAGATTATGCAGGTACTTTATTGCAGCAGTTGGTGCAAGTTAAAGCTCTCCTGCGATAAAATATTCTTGCAATGTGACCTGGGTTTGGGAATGCGCGAAAACGAAAGATTTCCTATATATGTACACGAATTTGGTACCATGTACCGGGCCACTCTCTATAAGCGGCAATTCCAGCGAATTCTTCATTAACATAAATCGTGCAAATGACCCGGTGGAAAAGAGTGCCCATCAAAAT
>NW_026570890.1:0-1285 GCF_019649055.1 Paramacrobiotus metropolitanus
GCAACGGAAATGGAAATGTCTTGACAGTGGTCACCTTGATCTTTCATCCCATCTTTGTACATGCTGGTAAGAAGCTTGGCGCTACCGTTGGTCAGGACGGAGCGCTTTGTCATTTCGCACGGACATTCTATGTGCCTGGAAATGCCGAGGGGCGCAAGACTTAAGGCTATGTTCAGTCTCCGTGACGTTTAAAACCTAAATAATACAGCCCTGGTAGAAAATTATCCAAATCCCCGGTCCTGACGCAAATGCGCATTAACGGTGAGCCGAAAGGCAACGCGAGGCAGGGAATTGTTATTAGAAAAGAAATCAGACAGCAAGTACAAAGTGTACTGTCGGAAGTGGAACTGAATGCATGCATCTATGCATTAGAAATTAAGAACAGCAGTATTTGTAGGCAAACAAGCAGAAAAGAATAATATCAGATAGCACGAGTGAGCATATCGCTCAAATTAATCAGTAAACAGTAGCAACATCATAAACGTGAATCAGTGCCGCCGCTTAATTATCTATGTAAAAATCATTATGTGATAGACATGAATATAAGAATTTTGATTGCCAGCATCCATCGTTCAGGTGGGTGCTGGCAACCAAAATTTGCTACCCGCATGTCTCGTTCTCGGGAAGTACCATCTGGGTAAAGATAAAAATCAGAAACGGTGGGAAAAACTAACGGATAAAAGGAAGCGGTAATTCTTGAGATTTTATCTGCCAAAAAGACAATAAAACTTTTGCACTGCTTCTTACAACAGTACTTCTGCAAATACTGTCAGCACGCAAACAACTCAACGTGTACGAAAAAGCATTTATTCGTACACTTTTATATCATTTCTGGACAACCAAACGGACACTGCGGCAAGTGCATTGCAGTTAACTTTGAGAGAAATTTTGACTTTCAGCACTTGGGTAACATGCTTATCAGGTGACCGACGTATTTAAAATCTGCATAATCTTCTGTGAACTCTTCTGGGCTTGCGGTTTGTTATCAACTACTCTAAGCTTAATGCAACAAAAAAGAAAGCTTATCTGCTGCCGCGCATTGACGATATTCTGGACTCTTTAAGCGGTTGTTTGTATTTCCCCACGCTCGTTATGAAAACAGGAAACCATCAGGTTCCTTTTGCTCTGTCTGCACGCGAAAAGACCGGTTTTGTCGTAAATGGTGAGCGCTACAACTATAAAGTGGTCCCTTTTGGCCTCGTGAACGCCCCTTCGATTTTCCAGTATGTAGTAAGTATCGCCTTCAGGATGCTAATGGTTAACTCAGATAAACGTTTATTCGCTA
>NW_026570891.1:0-1281 GCF_019649055.1 Paramacrobiotus metropolitanus
CGGATTTATCAATATTTGAGCGGAGTTACAATAAGAAAGACATCCACTAACCTGACCGTCCCAATATTCAACACATACGTATGTACAAAAATATATCGGATGAACGGATAAAAAGACTAACGCATCATGGGCACTTGTATCAACTATCAAATACCACAGATTCAAAATCCCAACCGACATAGCGGCGTTCCCCACATTCATCACGCACTGATGATGGTACCCTTTTGTTTCCACTTATCCCGGTGTACACAGCAACTGCGGTGCAGCCATTTCTGCGTGCCCCCCGGTTCCGTGCACTCCACCTGGGTCTCATTGAAGCAGTTGCCCGACTCCAGCGTCAGCGTCCGATTCCCGGCGTCCTTATCGTACTGGCAGCAGGTGCGCAGGTATTTCACCCCGAAGACCCCGAAGGGGTAGGGATGCGAGGCCGGGCACATCATCTGCTGGCCGCGTTTCAGCGCCGCCAAATCGCACTCTCGCCCCAGGTCCACGAAGACCCGGGGGCGCAGCGCCTGGATGGCGGACTCCACCGCGGTGCCGTAGGTGTCCCCTTTGAAGGTGTCCTCGATGCGGGAGTACCAGGTGGCGTCCAGGACGTGGAACTGCTGGCTGGTGACGGCGCCCAGGCTGATGAGACTGGACGTGGGGGCCGGAGCGCCAGGTGTGGTCGTCGGCGCGCAGGAGGTCCAGGCCGGGGGTGAAGATGTCGGTGGTGGGGCTGAGGCATTCCGACATGTTGGAGCGGATGCAGAAGCGCCGGCCGTTGAGGAGGGTCAGGTGAGCGGTCTCACTGCAAGCCACTATTCTCTATAAAGCAAAATTTTCTTATTTCAGTAGTTACAGTACATAAAAAAGTTTTAATGTACAATTGTGCTCGTGTTTCTTATGAATATCCTTATCAAATTACCAATTTTTTAATAAAATTTTCTTTATACTGTAATTTCAAGTTATTATCATGTAAAGAAAGCAGCTTTGATGTTATTACATTTATAACGACGTTTCATTTTAATTTTGGCTGTTTAATAACCAGTTAGAAAGCAGCTAGGTGCAAGGTAGCAATTACTGCAGATGGGGTTGAGTTGCAGACTCGTAGTTATATAAATATACGGAGAACGCAACTCGTATAACCTAGAACAGCTGATACAAAATAAATATTAGAATAATACTGGTATGTGCAGCCGATCCTGGAACACTTGCAAAGAAATCCATGAAAATTAATTATAAAAATTAATCCTATTCCTAGTATCACATAATCAAATTGTTTCTCGAACACATAATCAA
>NW_026570892.1:0-1233 GCF_019649055.1 Paramacrobiotus metropolitanus
TGTACTAACAACTGCAATTGCATTATCCAGTTGCTGTCAACTATGTGGCATTTGGTTGTTGCCGCTGTATTGAAAAAACACCAGTGTACGAGCGTACAGATTACTTACAGTTCCCGGTTTCCGGAAATTTAGGTTCAAGCGGCACAGCGGGAAATTAGTTGTGTGTTGGTAACTTGGTATTAGTTACTTATACGCTTGTATAAATCCGAAGAACCTCGTGGACGGTGCAGCACTGCAGTGCACAGTATGGACAAGTAGACAACGCACATGCTTTAGCAAATAAAATTGTTGTTGTCGCGCCGTTGGTTTGGTTAGACCTAGACGTTAGTGCACCACCCGTGTTTTGTGCTTGGAGCACTCTCGAGTCTGGCCGATGTGTGTGTTTACTTGGCGGTTAATGGTACAAAGTCGATGCTTTATCGATGCTCGACACTTTATCGCTCACGGAACGATACGGCACGGGCAATCAAAACGCAACGGGTAACCGGTTATGTTTATTGCCTGCGACAGCTGTTTATAGGGGCACTCACCTACATGATCAACTGATCATATGTAGGTATGTAAGTACATCGCGGCTGCCAATCGAGCGACCGGTCGCTGGCGCTGGAGGTGCCACGTATGTACTTTGTCTGTACAGATACAAGTACATAATACTTAAAAAAAATATTATTATAAATTTGAAAACTTGAAACTAAGTACAAAACTACATACCGATCATACGGTGCATGTGCAGATAAAAATCATCGTACGGTAGTTCTAATTCCTCTATGACTGCTTGTCGCCGTGTTGGTAGACCGTTTTAGTGCCACTTTGATAATACTAAAAGCATGCGTACGGTACAAGGTACACCTGGTCACCTACATATGGGGCGTGCTTGCTTTCCTGCACAAGCAAAAGTCACAAGCGTTAGGCTGTGATTGGGATCTCTGCCAGAACTAAAATGCCAAGAGTTTTTGTTTGCTGAGCTGCAAAAACACGGTGCAGTGGCGTTCTGAACAGAATCAGACGAAAACCAACATCCCACCCAGCTCAACAATTACAACAGCCAACAAGCTACAAGGCCAAGCAGCCCGGCTTGATAACGTTACCACTTGGGCACGTAAACGTTCAGGAGTGCAGTTGGTCAGCTCCTTGATCTTTGTTTTGCTCCCCGATTAAGATGGCTGATGAGCACAACCTGCTGACCGACAGAAGGACAGATTACTGAACGCTCATTCGGCTTTTCTGCAGCTA
>NW_026570893.1:0-1092 GCF_019649055.1 Paramacrobiotus metropolitanus
AGTGAAGATAAAAGAAGAGCGGCGGTCGGAAGCCGAATCAAAACCGTGACACCACGACAGCTGTTCCATGTGCACGTGACAGTGCCTTAGCTCGGGTTTTTAAAGTGGTAAATTCATGGTAAGCTGGAGTCAGTGGAGTGGCAGAAAACATAACATCCCATTACATTGTAGTAGGCCGGCATGGCTGCGCTCACTTCCGGCGTCGTGTCTTGGAATTTCCTCAAATTCGTCGCTTTGAGAATTGCTGTCGGGTTGTGTCTTGGAGCAAATTAAATGTGACCTCTTCGCACTGCTGCATATAATGCGGAGAGGAGAGACAGAGGCCCGCGGTGACCACGTTCTCAGCCGCAAGAAAAGTTGCGGAAGAATGTTCGTGCATAAATATCTCAATGTCGATTGGAAGCGCAGCTTCGTATCAGCTGCTATCGAAACTTTTCTGGAGCTACAAGGTATTTCCGGAATAGACGGGAAGCGCCTTCATTATCATGGGTGAGAAAATAAATGCTGGCACTCAGCCTGGCAGGGGACGTCACCACACTCACAGTACCAATACGCGCATCAAATTAAAGCGACGCCTCGCCGGGCACAAGCGAAGGCCATCCAAAACTAGGGAACAGTCAGGACACTGCTCAAACGTTCAAAATCAGGTGCTTTTTCCCCTGTGCTTCGATAAGCTCGGACCCGGAGGTGCGGTCGCAAAATCACGGAATTCGGACCGAAGATCCGGTGAGCCGGCGAGAAGCGGGCCATCGAGCATCTCCGCCAGCGAATCGGCATCGAAATCCAACGAGGGAACGCGCATCTGTCCGCGTTGCCCCGGTCGGGCAAATTTAAAAATCAAATTTAATTTCTATGTGATTAGGCCGCCAGACCGTTAATGCTGCAGTTTGTGATATCTTACGATGTTTCAAATTAAAGTGGGAATTCACACGTAAATAAAAAACCCGAAAATATCAATTATTAGCGCTTGTTTAAAACCTGAAAATTAAATAAGTAACACGAAATAAGAATAATTGAAATAATTCTGTTTGTTAGTATCTACGCACTTGTATATATGAGCTATAATGAATTATTATTAGAACAAAATAATGA
>NW_026570894.1:0-1087 GCF_019649055.1 Paramacrobiotus metropolitanus
GCTACATTAACTCACATTTTCTTGTTACGCGTTACAAATTACAATTCTTCTCGTTACAAATTACATATCACATTTTCTCGTTACGCCCTTTTTAAGTCTACCAGTTTTCTTCATACTTGATTTCCTGTCATTTTTAATAAATATTTTTGAAGGAATATACATGTTGTAAGTATATTTCTTTTGGTTCGTTTTCTGCTTATAATTCTTATGTACTGTGCTAGTGTGCTCTCAGCTATACAGTACGGTACTCAATTATTTTATACAGTAGAAGTACAAGTACTAGTATTAGTGCTTGTATTATTACTGATATCTTTTAAAATGGGTAAAAATTATGACGGGTGTATATAACTTTCACAGTATTAGTGCTAGTATTAGTACTAGTATTAGTAGAAGTAAGTACTAGTACTAGTATTTTATACAGTAGTAGTACTGTATTCAAAGATTGTACCAGCATGCACAAGCTCAAGCAGTTTAGTCTCTCTTATTAATTAATTTTAGTAGAATCCACTCTCCAACGCGTGTTATGGTGGGCGCCCGACCGAATGACCGTGACAACGTGTTTGGACTCATTATTGTGAGCGTTTGAGGCAGTGTGCGCGATTTCCGATTGGTGAAATGTGGCAAATTAGGTACGACAGACACAAGATTTCGACGCATTTCTGGTGTAATATACGTCAAATTACTATGCAATAATCCAGTTGTTTGCATAATTATTGGTAACTTTACTGTGAAAGCATAGAAGCACAACGGCAAATCTGCATCAAAAACAGTTTCCTGGCATTTGCTTGCGCATTTTGAAAAGAAGTTGAAGAAATGTGTTAGCATCTTCGCTTCAGTTTCTGGGAAGATTTCAAGATACTGTGCATCCGGTTGCGGTTCAGATTGGACTTTACATGAATTTCTCAAGCTTTTACAGCTTAAAGTGTACATTTCACTACTATAAAATGTCGGACGACAGCTCGGATTTCATGTGCGCACAGAAAGACGCACAGAAACTGTGTGGGTAGTGTGACCTTTAATGAGTGTACGCAACCGGTCGTGCCGCTGTACGATGACAATAAGCAGTGGCATTCGATGAGTAGCGTAG
>NW_026570895.1:0-936 GCF_019649055.1 Paramacrobiotus metropolitanus
CAACTATGCCGCACACCTTGAACTATATATACTGCGTTTCGTCGCCATTAACCGTTTCATTCTGCCGTTTAACCGGAAACGGCCACTGAAAAATGATGGCTGTTTCCGGTCGTGCAGCTAATTTCAGAAACAATGCCACCTGTATTATGGTGATGAAATAACAGCTTATGGTCCCTTTGCTAAAAAAACTTTTTTCCTCCTTAATTTTCCTTTTTTTTTACTGAAGCGCTACATGCTTGGAGGTTGGAAGCACCAAGCTTACTGGGTAATTTCAAAGAGAAGATACATGTATATTACAGCCAGCTTTCCCCGGGAAAGCTTGAATAGAATAAACCGAAAATTAGTATACATACAAAAAACCGGTTAACGCCGTCCAGTTCAGCGTGCCTAGAAAATGTGCTGTACTGTACAGTATCACTGACATGCATTTTTTTGTGGTCGATGCTACGTACACGGGGAAACTGTCAAACGGGCGCTGGCTGCGTGCACGGGTAAATCCTTTTTAAATCGCTTGAAATTAAAAAAATCATTTTAATGCCGCTTTTTTGGTTGGAATACTAGGGCGGAAACGCAGCTTTTAATTGATCATCCGATAATATTAGATAAGAGAAAAAAGGTTGGGGATGTGGTCAAGTCGAACGGTGTCAGAAATTTTTGAAAGAATCGTACGTAAATGAGATAATTCTGTGGCTATCACATTGGCCGCCGCATTTGTTTACAGACTTGAACAGGAGACGGGAACATTCGAACCGTGTGCACGCAGCGGAAGCTCGTGCGACTTCCCGTGCAGCCAGCACCCGTGCGGACCCAAAAAGGTCACCCGTGCGCGCAGCCATAATGTTTTGTTTTAACAAAACTCGTCCTTATCTCTTGGCATAAACGATAACAACTTCGTTTCTTGCATTGCCCTTTAATTATCAATAAATAAATGCCTTG
>NW_026570896.1:0-902 GCF_019649055.1 Paramacrobiotus metropolitanus
CAATGTAAACTGTAAACCGACCACTCCAGCCATTGCAACAAACATCCAGACTGATCAATTGCGAAAATAGGTAACTGTAAAATAGTTCCAGGTACCCAACCATACTCTACATGCTGTTTGTGGTAATAATTTATGCCAACAGATCGAAATAAAGCGTGGTGTAATCAATGTAAACTGTAAACCGACCACTCCAGCCATTGCAACAAACATCCAGACTGATCAATTGCGAAAATAGGTAACTGTAAAATAGTTCCAGGTACCCAACCATACTCTACATGGTGTTTGTGGTCCGCAGCATGCTTCATCTTTTCTGCTTGGTTCTAACCGTAGCATGCAGTCTACAGTTCGTTGCTTGATTAGTCTTGGAAGTATTCGTCCAGAATGTGCATGGCTAAACGACTGAGCACAGCCCCATTCAGCTGTCTCAAGTCAACATCATCCCACGACTGAGGACGGCCATTCGGACCAACACAGCTGAACCTAGAATTTAAAAACAAGCTCACCACATCATAGGTTCATAGCGTTAATTGACCAAAGTGAAGCGAAGGTTCTCTGTGTTCAGAAAAACGGTATTTATTGATGTTGTCAAGGAACAAATTTTAAAACGAAATAAACCTTGTAGAAATAAATCTCACGACACCCACGTACATATTAAACAGCACTTACAGGTTGAGAAATATTCGGATGCCGGTCCACTGACCAGGATAAGCCAGCGTCTGCAGCCATCGCCTATGCATACCCGTGACCTTTTCAGCCATCCGTCCAGTAACGGCCGGGCAGTGAACATTGACCGCCGCGATCAAACGCCGGCACTGTTCCATTGCCGACTCCGTGCAAAAGAATCGCAGGAACGGAATGCTCATCTGCAGATGCGCAGCTGGTGCAGGTCGGATACCATCCAG
>NW_026570897.1:0-880 GCF_019649055.1 Paramacrobiotus metropolitanus
ACCTTATTATCAATTCTGAGTCTAGATGATTGTTTTTATCACATAACTGATCAATGAGTAGACAGTGCATTCTGATTGCCGAACCCTTGTTTTGACCAAATTCTTGTTGCGTGCTGTCTAATCTGATGTTTTTATTTCCGGTTTGGGGGTGCGTTTATGCACATGCGTAACTGGCATCGGCTGCAATTTTATTGTTGATACCTTCCTGTCTTATCTGCATTATAACGAGCAAAACGCAAGATAAGCATAATTCGCTTGAACAGCTCCGTTAATATCGTTATGACATTTATTAGTATGTATACCCGTACATTTCACTTATGTAATATATATTGTCACAAACGCAGCACTGCATAGTGAGCCCACGGCCGTTTACACATGTGATCCGGCATCCAGAAAAATTCCGCTACAATGATCAGCAGAATTAATTCCTTTTTGCTGCTTCATAATCAACCAGAAGGATGTTCTTCTGGAATTACACTAATCCTGCCTACATAACTACAGCATAATATTGACAAGCATTAGCAAGCATCTTGTACTGGTATTATCGTATGTACTCGTAGTTTGTACAACGAAAATTCTCCGTAGTTTGTTTTATTAATAAACAGAAGTAATTTCAGACTTTCAGTGAACCCGATTTACAACAGCAGTTATCCAAGTAATTCGGGAAATAGAAAACCGAAAATTAAGAAGTTAAACGTGAACGCAGCTAGCTACTCGTGCGGACCCCTAAGGGTCACCCGTCCGCGCAGAGCCCTTGTTTTCCCGTGTGCACGCAGCCATAATCAAAATTAATATTAAACTGGCGCGATGCTCTATAAAAGATGCGTAACGAATTACCCATGCTGTCCATGCATTAAACAGAGAAGTGTAAGTATCGTTA
>NW_026570898.1:0-821 GCF_019649055.1 Paramacrobiotus metropolitanus
ATGGTAACAGATGCGCGACTTCAACGCTTTCTGGCAGTTCAGTTTTCTTAGCAGATTTCTCTTCTCTGTTCCTAATCCCCGAAATCTGAATTTATACATTCAGTATGATGTGTTGAAATGTAGAAAGCTTTTGGTGGGAAAGAAATTTGGGAATATTGGGAAAGAAATTTGAGAATATGGTTTAAAAGGGACTACGAAATCTTTGGGACTATGGTAAGCAAAGCACAGCAGCGCATTTTGTATGCGACAGTAATGACGGAGTCAACCGTTGCGCAGTCCGTTTGCAGCCTTTACAGCTGTAGTAAGTTCTTGGCTTATCGCACCCGCCTGTCATCGTGATATTCGTTAACCTGGCTGCTAGCATCCAGCAGCACTGAACTAGGTTGGTGAATTTCTAGTAAAAAAGCATGCGACTTACTGCTGAGGTTCGGCACAAAGTTGTGTCAGTGGTCCACCTTTCTGCCGACACTTCCACCAACATGCCGGCGGTCAATATGCCGGCAGCCAATATGCCAGAGGCACCCCTTCAAGAAACACTATCTCTATACTTCGTGAGCCAATGGAATCACATGGAAGCCAAAATTTGTATTCGTTTCGGGCAGAACAGTTTAACATATGCTCTAGTTTTTGTTTCGCAAAACGCAGTGATAGCATAGCTTAACAACAGTCACTGCAAATTTTTGCAAAATTTGAAAGAGATTGTTGGATGACGTGGTTTTGGTACTCGTACACGTGAACGTTTCTGAACGTTTTAGAATTTTCTCCACCTATACCTTCCGAACCGGATGTTTCTCGCACATACGGTTATTACGCCCATGTAT
>NW_026570899.1:0-809 GCF_019649055.1 Paramacrobiotus metropolitanus
GACAAGTTTCGTCAACTACCACAACACTGGCCTACGGCCAGTGCTGCGGCAGTGGTTGACCAGTAAAAAAACTGACAAGTTTCGTCAGCTACCACAACACTGGCCTACGTCCAAAATTGATTAGTTTATAAATACGGGACCCTGGGGGACGCTACGGGACACTTGATTAGTTTATAAATACCGCATCACGGTGCGGATTATCTGTATTTGCTTCACAAACTGCATCCGCACCGTGATGCGGTATTTATAAACTAATCAAGTTTTTATTTAATTTTGCGATCCGTTATGTAATGATAGATTCGTAAATTTTATGGTAAATCGTTGCATACATAGGTGCCATTACTTATATTAAGGCCTTGTCCCGAATTCGAAGCGAATCTGGTTATGGTACGGTTGCTCAACCGCACAAGGTGGCTGTATGCAGTGGCCACGCCTAAGATACGGTACGCGAAGCCACCTCGCGAGGTGGAGTTGCTGTATCGCAACGAGATTCGCTTTGAATTCGGGACGAGGCCTAAGTTGTTATGTGGTACGAGTGTGACAGTGATCGGCATAGTACTGTCTGCCTCGATTTTATGCAACCATGAAGGAATTAAGGGAACTGTGCGAGCCGTCGTAGGTCGCCAAGAGACAACGCTACATACACGCATACACACAACCCAGTCGTTGACTCTAATGGTGTTTTCGTCGTAAAGTTATTCTATCCAGGTAACCTCATCGCTTTCTTAACGTACTGTCATGTGCTTCCTAATGCGGCAGGTCAGTGCTTTCTTATTCGAGTAACAGACGGACACGTTTGGGCACGGCCG
>NW_026570900.1:0-712 GCF_019649055.1 Paramacrobiotus metropolitanus
AAAAAATTTATTTAAAAAAATCTGCTACTTACTATAGCCTATTGTGCTAACTGTAAGCTCGTACCAAATAATCTATTTCGAATTTTCATTCAAACATTTCCGGTGCCAAATTTCCTAATTAAATTAAACGTTTTCCCTTGCCTCTTTGTCGTTTTTAACTTACACGACCGGCAAAATTAAAAATATGCACACTTCTAGTCTTGTTAATAAACATGTGCCACGCTGACAGGTGGAGACTTGTCTGACTTGAGAATGTCGCATTATAATTTAAATGCGGTTTATACTGTAATTCAGTAGAAATCCAGGGCAATTCAAATTTGTAACAATTCATGTCAGGCGATAACATCTCGTATTTGCCTCATGAGTGTTAAGCTGTCCACCACTCACTACAACAAATTTGCAACCTTTATTGTTCAGTTATGGTATATTCCATTAGCAACATCCACGAGCATCAAGGTAGATAATTGTAAAATAATTAAATAGACAAATGAACAATATGATTACCCATGGAAGAAGCTCGGTAACACGTGATAGCGAAAATGCTCAGTAGTCATCTCAATTGTTAGACCGGTTTATAGTCAAGCTTGGTTTCCAGTCTCTTGGCTTCCTGAACTTTACGGACAGCTTTCATAAAATCTTCATTTATCACGTAATCTCGTTCTGCTCTAATGGCAAACATTCCCGCTTCCGTACAAACATTTCGCAAATCAGC
>NW_026570901.1:0-706 GCF_019649055.1 Paramacrobiotus metropolitanus
AAACATCCTCTGGTAGGCATATATTTCATATTTAATTTCATAAGAAATCACGAGATTTCATATATTTCAAAAGAAGTCACCAGACTTTTAACCAAACTATGGTGCTATAAAGTCCCATTCAGCGATTACCGCCTTTCGTAAGCCAATCACACTTAAATTGTTTTTCCACATTTTCCAAATCAAAATTCCTTGGTGTACCGTACCTGCCAAAGGCTTCTCCAAAAATGTGTACTTTGCCAAAATAATAAAAATTGTCTGGGTGTTGATATGGACAGCAACTGGGTCCAGGTAAAGCATGATGACTGCAAACATAGACCAGGATCAAAAGGCGCCTCGAAGCTCGTGTCTAGCTTTCCCATGATTTTGAAACGCGATCATGGTCAGCACCGATTGCCGAGTGAAAAATTAGACTACACGACAATGTTCTTTTCCATTTCGGTCTGGCTAAATGAGAACAGTGATAAGAGTACAGTAATCAAGGTATGACGCTGCCTTGCGCTAATAATGACTGCCGGTATGGTTGTGATTTTTGCGGGAGGTTTTTAAAACGGTTGACGAGAAAATTCTTAATGACTGCGATTCATTTGGTGGATAATAAGTCATAATATCAGAATACAGTTTAGAACTAAAAAAAGACGCATAACCCCATGCTCAGCTATCCTTACGCATGCATGTGGCAAGTGCACTTGTACGACAACCGGATACT
>NW_026570902.1:0-652 GCF_019649055.1 Paramacrobiotus metropolitanus
AGTGCGTGTCGTTAATCGTTATTATTACCCGTTCTCATCTCGCTTTTGCATAATATTATTAGTTTTGGTGATCGGTTCGCGCTAAACGACCTTTGGTCGGTGTGGATGTGGCTTAGCCTGACAGTTGTTCACGTGATGACTATTGTATACCTGTGAACGTTAATACTGTCGCCTAGATGATTTTTAATTGTTACTGTGCTGATATACTGTGTACAGACTGTATATGCTTACAGAACCCTAGTGCACACCTCATAAAATTATTGCTAGCTTCTGTTAGGTCGAATGTGCGCAATTTTTTCCCTACTGGTACTATTTTGTATTTACTAAACACTGCATTACTAAAGCGCTTACACAGACACTGAGTTAGTTCCGCCATTATTTTATATGTAACAGCAAAGCGGGATAAGGGGTTACTTATTAATGATCAGATTAAACGATCTGCTATAGTAAAAATTTGGCTTTTAATAACTGAATTCAGTCATTTTTGAACTAAGTTTTACTTTGTTCAGTCATACTGACAGACTGACTTCCTGTATCAGTGTTTCGTTCTGCAAGTATAGTGAAACCATTTCAGTACTGCTTAAATTGTTGCAAAAGTTATTTATGCCTGTTCTTGACCGACTGGCGCACCGGAAGTTGCATTTTTATTGCT
>NW_026570903.1:0-599 GCF_019649055.1 Paramacrobiotus metropolitanus
TGTCTTGGAGGTCGATTCGCTAATTTCCACTGGCTTTGGCTGAACCGTTCCTACTGTTGAGGTCGGTGGGGCCAGTCCAACTGTTGAGGTCGGCTGAGTCGAGCTAGTCGAGGTCGGTACTGACTGCTGACTCTGAAGCGCAGCGATTTCTGCTGTTAATTCACGGACCCGCTGTTGCGAGGACTTCAAACGGTCTTCGGCAGCCTTCTTGTCGGCTGCTTGGGCTGGATCTTTGTCATCAATGCCGGCGAGTCGTACTGTCATGTTGACGACGATTTCTTCCGCGTAACTCAAGGCGCTTCGTAAGGCATCTCTGGTTGAGTCAACCGAGTTCATCGCATGAACCGTCAAAGCTCCGAAGGAGCAGACCGAAGGTCTTTTTGAAATACGTCAACCTAACAGGAACTGCGATAACGATACACCGGACTGAACAGCCTGAGGAACGCGTAGCCGGCTTGGAGACTAATCGGACGACAGCCCGGCGCCGCGGTTCCTTGGTTCGGTGGGATTGAACGACACGGTACCCCTAGTTACCGATGCGGGGAGACGGATTCCCGGCTGTGCCGTTCCCGGCTGTGCCGTTCCCGGCTGTGCTGTTC
>NW_026570904.1:0-553 GCF_019649055.1 Paramacrobiotus metropolitanus
AGGAGGGTCTACACGGAGAACGTTCTTGCTGCGCTGTCTGAGGAGCGGCTGCGATTTCCAGGGCTTTTGAATCCAACGAATGAAACGCGCTTTGGTTGACTGCGGTGTTGGGCCTTGACTGGCCATTTCTGCAGTTAAACAAATGAGGTCTGAGGAACACCGATAACTATCTAGTAAGGAAACGGTTTTCCAAGCAGGGAGGCTTGATGAAGCAGCAAACTGGCAGCGGCAATTGATGTTTACTCTACATTCTACAGAGCTTCTGTGGTTCCGTAACTTGCGTGGATCTGTGATCACTGCACTTACAGCAATACCGTGGACGTTGTGCCAGCTGCGCAGCCAGTCGATCGATAATTTACGGGTGTGTTGACAATGTGCCGGCTTTGTGCGATCAGTGATGTGTATGACGTCAAGCTTAGAGGCAACCGACATTACGCTGCGACGGCTGCGCTCTATGTACTGAGCGCAGCGTATTCTTCGTTGTCGCTATATACCTATAATATACAGTATATTACTACAGAACGTGTACGTGTGCTTCTTCATTCTCTTGGGA